>NC_049907.1:829795-1129795 GCF_001411555.2 Juglans regia
CCAAAATAAGTATTTTGGTCGTTCCAATATATCATTGGATTGTTTCACTTAGATGATAAGAAGGATCGTTACGTTGAATAGTTTGGAGTAATTTTGGGTAGCTGCATAATTAGAATGCCAAAGTTTGTCGTCACATTGGGATAAAAATACTCTTCCCATTTCAATCATTCTGTCGGGATAACCGTTTCAACAGTATCATAATAACGTTCAAAAGTAAACAACAATCTTAAAATGAGAAACTCCACCCGCATGCATTTACCCAAAAGAGCTACTGAGGATGCTGCTACTAGGCCCGCAATTGACTGAGTAGTGACCGCAATTTTTTATTTTCTTTTTTTAGTTTTCAGGTTTTAAAAAACAATTATTCAAAAAATTTATAAGAAAAATAAATTTTTATTCATCGTAATGCATAATTTAAAAGAATAAAAAAAAATGATCAAGTAGTTTCAATTGGGGGGGCCAACTATCATTTCCAAATTACTAATTGGTTTAGTGGTAATGATTAAAAGAATTCTGTAAGGGACTCCGTAACATAAACAAATAATATGTTAAAAAGGTAGGCAGATTTTTTTTTTTTTTTTAATTTTGTTTTGAGTTAATATAGGATGCGTTAAGGATCAGTTCAATTGTACATATGTTGTCCTTCAAATTAGTTGGGAAGCTGCATTAATAATATGAGGGTAACAAATGAATAGGGGGCACATGCAGAAGACTAGCCCATTGGACATATGGGGCCGTTGCCCAAACCACTTTGTCTAGTGAGAAAGACCCCAAGTGGATTGTTTTTTTTATCTTTCGCCAACCACATAGATATCCACACAGCATCATGGACGAATGAGCCATATGCCATAGCACAACGTTATTAACATCAGAACCACCATAATAATATATGATCCGAATCTTTAACAAAAATATTATCTGATTGGATTTTTTTTTTTTTTTTTTTTAAAAAAACCTTCCCTTTCAATGAATATTGTTTGATTCATTCCAAAGTTGTGAAAAAAAATATATAGTAGAGATTGCACGTGTGAATGTTTTACATGAGAGGGTGAAAACAAAATAAACCAGAGCCGACAATCCAGCCAGGGATCGGGTCAAAGTTACATTCACAACTTCAGAGCACACACGAACAGATATAGAAAGTTTACAGAAACCTAATTTGTCATATAAAATTATAGAATTCAATAAATTGACGGTTCCATTACCAACTTCAAAGGAAAAGGAAAAAAAAAACACATGGCGCACACACCATCCTAATTGCGACCCTGGTAGAAAGGTCCCGACCAAGAAAAAGAAGACACCATACCTTGATAAGCATCTGGAATTCAATCTACTGGATACGAGTTCTGCTGCTTTCTGCATTTCTTATTGGGTAAAAATATGGATGTCCCTGCAAGACATCACCATCACTTACCATATATTCTACAAACGTCATAAAAATTGAAGAAACATACTGACATTATCAACGTCAGAATAGCATTAAGAATCAACAAGACCACACTAAGAACAGACCAGAAAACTTAATCCTCACAGACACGTGACTGAAAACCCCATAATCATAATTCACACATACACACAGTCCACTTCATTGGGACAGTCAATCATATTCATGTGGTAGATCAAAAGCCGAAAAGTCTCACTATTAATCTTGGTAACCAAGAACCATCCGAGTATTCTCACTTTCCAGTGACAAAGCTTGACAAATAATGAAAAGAATATAGAATGATAGCAAAAGACAGCAACACGAGTTGTGTACAGTAGCGGTGTATTTTTTGCTTAGTAGTTAAGGATTAGGCGTTACCATTGCTTCTTTTGCAGTAGGCCTCTCTTGGTGATCATATCGTAGCAGCTTGTCTACAAAGTCGACAGCCTAAAAAAATATAAAGCACTCGCATTAAAGAGAACACTTTAAACTTGGACAATTTAATATGTATAAATAAATCACTAATAATGAAGAATTCTACCTCAGGAACAGCCAGATGTTGATTTTCAACATTAATGAACTTTGTCCATGGTTTTCGGCTATGCCTATTTCAGTTCAATAACCAAGATTTGACTCTGTTAAAACTCATGTTTCCTGATAGCAACAAACTTAAAAATAAAAAAATAAAAAAGGATAGAAACGTGAGAATAATCCCAACCTCCCAACAAGGACCGCAAGATGAGGATCTAACTCTATTCGGTATTTGTTCAGATAAGCATTTAATTCATCTGTCCCAAGCACCTGTGGTAGAAGAAAAAACACAAACTTTGAACTCGATATTTCTCTTCGTTGTGACACCCATCAGCCAAGATTTGTTTCACATAAAAGAATGTGATGTTTGAAAACATATGTACAAACCTCCAAAGAAAACTAGGCCTACCTTGGCTATTTTGACCAGCTGATCAGAATTATCATGCCCATAGAAAAATGGCTCCTTACGGAATATCTGTATAGCACAAGCCTCAATAGTAAGCATCACGTACCTTGACAAGGTATCAAACTTTAAAATACGCAGCTATCTCCCACCCATTGATGAATAGGCACACAGATGAAGAACCACTAATATATGGATGAACACAAATTTACCAAAACATATCTACGATACTAATACTTGGACACAAAATACCATTTGCAGACCATTCAAGGTCAAAAGTGCACGATATAGGGGCTAAGGATTGCATAAGAAAACGATTAGAATGAAATTTCACAGAGAGGAGGCCCACCACTTGATCCAACCCAATTGAACACACCAAAATGACTATGTACAAGGAGAATTTCAAGTATAAAGCCCATCTCCACAATGCATAGAGATAATGCGCAACCAAATAAAAATTAAAATGGGTAGGAAAATGCTCACCATTCCGGCAAACATACACCCCAGGCTCCACAAGTCCAAGGAGTAATCATAGTCTTGCAAATCAACAAGGAGCTCAGGACCTTTAAAGTATCTGCAAAACAATGTGGGGTGATAATAGAAGAAGGACATCTATTAATTAAAGAAGACACCCAAATTTTCAATTTCTATATCATCAAAAACTCAACCAGTAGACTTTGGTATATCAAGGACTACTGCTGCTAACATACATAGGTACGTAATATATCTTCTTCCCTAAATGAGTGGAATCTGCACTAACCATTTAAATCAATGATTCCCAAATGATAAAAATATAATCTTGGATCTGCACAATTTAAACTAAATAGCATTCGTTAATTTTAACTAGTATTACTTTTATCATTCTTCAAGTCTTTAAAACTCGGTTTCTCTGATCCCAAAAAATTGAAATTCATCCAAGGCAAGTGTGCTTCTATTGCAATACAAATTTCCAATTATTTTGTTACAATGCCATCCAGTTCATCCACCTTATATACCTCTCCTTCGTGGATGGGACAAGACAACAAAACTTACTCTTTGCCATCCCTAATTCACATAATCTATTCCTGATTATTTTATAACTCTTTGCTATTGCTTATGAGCATGTTGGGTTTTTTTGGTTCTGGTTTTTTATGATGGGTTCATGTCGGAAGATTTGTATCAACCAAAAGCTTTTCGATTTCAAGCGTGAAAATGACCAATGGTGGAGGATTACGGAGAATAGTCGTAGGGTGACTAAGTTTATTTCCATCGACACCTTTGCTATGGATTGGTTGGCATCTGCGATGGGAGCTTGTGGAGCATCTGAAGGCTCCTCAGAGTTCTATAAAACTCAAGGGGAATCATGTGTTGGTGGTGCAAAGATGTCACAATAGGTTCGGCAGGTACATGACGTTGTCAGAATATGGGCATGAACTGAGGCATGGTTTCAATTCTGTTCCAGAAGGATGGAAGGACGAGGGTTGGAAGAGGTTCGCAGAATCAGTGAGGGAGGCTGTCGATTTCTCCTTTGTTTCGAGCGTGAAAAATAGAGCACCTGTGAAGGTCTCTTCATCTACTGTAGGAAGCAAGGGGTCTTTTGTGGAGGTTTTGAAGATAATGCCTCCGTGTATGGTGGTGGAGGACTGGCGTTCGTAGTGTGGCAGGTGGGGAGGTGGTGCAACCGGGATTGCATTTGAACCATGCACCCAAGGGTGACGGTTGGATTTCCAAGGGTGGCTCGTTTTGGTGAGGGGTTCTCTTTGATGGCCATGCAGATTGCAGAGCACCCTATTGGGCAAGAAGGAACAAATAAAGCTTATGTTGAATTGGGTTGCAATGGGCCTGGGTTCTATGGGCCTTCAGGGATTTATGGTGGGCTCTGGGAATAAGCCGAAGTCGTCAGCAGCTAGTGGGCTGGGTTTCGGGGTGGATCCAAAGAAGGTTGTGGTCTTGAATGGACAAAGAAAAAGGTGGACGGGTCGGGCCAGACTAAAAGTCCGAAATGGGCATTCATGTCAATTCTGTCTGGGGCGTACCAGTATCAATTTTTCCCTCTAACACGTCGGCATCGATTCTTTGCTCCAACGTCAACAGAACTGGCTTAGACGAATTCGCCTGTTGCCGGCGACTCTCCCGGTGGTGTCGGAATCGAAAAAGCCTCCACAAGTGGAAGACGGGGAATTGGTGCCTTGGAATGACAACAGAGAGGTGGAAAATGGAGGGGGTTTTAAGCCCGATGTCGTCTATGGTCCCTATGGCCAAGGGCCTAAATCCGTTGGAGTCTATTCCTCTATTTTTTAAGCCTATTTTTCCTGTTGAGGTATTTCGACAACCAGAGATGGAACGTAGGGTTTCCACTTCGGATCTGTATATTTCTGAAGTAGTGCAACAAAATGTCTCATCTGGAGAGGGTGCAGATGAGTCAAATTTGCCATTGTTCCTTTATGAGAGGGACTACTTCAATGGGGATGTGTGTGGCCCGGGCCCATCGAACACTCTTCCGCCTAAATCTCCATCTAATAGTGCTTCTAACTAGGTCTTAAAGGTGGAGGAATAATAGGATTGTGTGGGGATATAGTGTGATGGGTTTGAAGAGCAATTTAAGGCTCTTCTTGTTGCTATAGAATCTGGACACTCTTCGGCTTTGAAGTCAGCTTCCAAGAAGGATGGGGAATTAAGAAGACTTAAATGCTCCATTAATTATGATATTAAAGAGGGAAGTGCTGGGAGGGACATATTGATAGGGAGGGCTCCTTATTTTTCACATGAAGCCTAAAATTCTCTCTTGTAATGTGAAGGGGATCAATGACTCCAGCAAACGTCTTTGTATTAGATTGCTACTTCGAAGTTGGCAAGTGGATATTGTTTGTCTTCAGAAAACCAAGTTGCATTTTATTGATATAAGTATCATTTTGGAGTTTGTGGGGATGTTCTTACGTGGGTTGGGCTTACTTGGAATCTTCGGGGGCTTCTGGAGGTGTTCTTGTGATGTGGGACAATAGAGTGGTGGAGTTGGTGGAGGAGTGCAATGGGAATTTCTCAGTGGCGTGTTCTTTTAAAAGCGTTGAGGATGGGTGGAAGTGGGCTTATGCGGGAGTGCATGGGCCAAATCTGGATAGGGAAAGGAGTCTACTCTGGGAGGAATTTGAGGGATTGTATTATCTTAGGGACACGCCGTGGTGTATGAGTGGAGCCTTCAACATTACCCGATTCACTAGTGAGCGTTCGGGTGATCCTAGCATGTCCTCGGCAATGGAGGATTTTTCGGAGTTCATTTTCAACTTGGAGCTCTTGGATCTACCCCTTGTAGGGGGTGCATCCACTTGGTCCAATTGTCGGGGTTGTCGAGATTGGTTAGGTTTCTTGTATCTCCATCATAGGAGGTTCATTATCTAGAGTTGTGGCAGAAGAGATTGTCTCGTGTTTGCTCATACCATTTCCCCATTTTGCTGGATTGTGGTGGTATTCATGGGGTCAAATATATTTTAAGTTTGAAAACATGTGGTTAGGAGCTGATGGGTATGTTCGTAGGGTTAGGAGTTGGTGTTCTTATCATTTTTCAGGCACTCCCAGTTTTATCCTTACTGGTAAACTGAAAGCTTTAAAGTCTTATTTGAAGAAGTGGAACTATGAAGTATTGGGAAATTTTTTTTTTTTTAAATGTCGGGAAATCTCTCCAAGGCAGGGCCCTTCAAATCCACCCCTGCAGAGTAAACCTTGGTCCCGTGCACCCTCATAAGTTTTCCTACATGGAACTAGTTAAATCGCTGGCTTTTCACCAGGGGGTGTGGCCCCAAATGATTGTTTGCACCCATGAGGTGTTGAACCTTAGACCTTGAAGGGAGTGATACTTCAAGACCAAGGCCTTCACCACTTGAACCAACCCCTTGGGGTTGAAGTATTTGGGAATATTGACAACCATAAAAATTCTCTTTTGGAACTGCATATTTTGGAGGTTGGGGAGGAAAATGAGGTTATCTTTGAGGAGACATTGTTGAGAAAAAAAGAAGTAGTGTTTGACCTTGAGAGGGTTTTGTTTATGGAAGAGATTTCTTGGAGGCAAAAGTCAATGGCTCTTTGGTTGAAGGAGGGTGATAAATGCACTAATTCTCATCAGCATTGTAACGCCATAGAGTTACTACATACTGTGTAGTTTTATGAATCGCTTTTATCCGAACCAGCGGCTTGGAGGCCTAATCTAGATGTTCTGGATTTTGTATCTCTGGATCCTCTTAGTGCAAGCTGGTTGGAGAGACCGTTTGATGAAAATGAGGTTTTTAGGTGGTTAGTGGGATGGCCAAAGATAAAGCCCCGGGTCCATATGGCTTTTCTATTGCTTTTTTTCAAGCGTTGGGATGTCGTGAAAGTAGATGTGTTGCAAGTATTCCAAGAATTATTTCCTTCCATAAGTTTGAAAAATCTCTTAACGCCACATTCATTGCCCTCATTCCAAAGAATATGGGGCTTTTGAGTTGAATGATTTTCGCCCTATTAGCCTAGTAAGTGGGGTTTACAAGATAATCTCGAAGATACTTGCTAATAGTATGAGTACGATTATGGAAAAAATTATCTTTAAACCCCAAAATGCTTTTATACAAGGAAAGCAAATAATTTTTTCTGTTCTGGTTGCTAATGAATGTTTAGACAGTCGATTGAGGGAGGGCATCCCTAGTGTTCTTTGTAAGCTGGATAATTCGGGAGAGGTGGTGCGCGTGGATTAGACATTGCGTTTCTACTGTTCATTTTTAAGTGTTAATTAATGGTACTCCATGTGGTTTCTTCCACATCTCTCGTGGTTTGAGACAATGGGACTCTTTATCTCCCTTCCTATTTGTTATCATCATGGAGGTGTTGGGTAGAATCATGGAGGCTGCTGTCCGGGGGGCGGGGGGGAGTTTATTTCCGTCTTTTCAGTGGGAAATGTCAATAATGGAACTATCACAATTTCTCACCTTTTTGCAAATGATACTCTGATCTTTTGTGATGGGAATTGTGATCAAATTCAAGCCTTAAGGGCTGTGTTGCTATGTTTTGAAGCTATTTCGGGCTTTAAGGTGAATCTGGGTAAGTTGGAGATGGTTTTGGGGAGGGAGGTGCAGAATATAAAATATTTGGTGAACTTTTTGGGCTGTAAATTTGCTTCTTAACCAATGAAATACTTTGGCCTTCCGTTAGGGTTGTCTTTTAAGGCTAAGGTTATTTGGGATGGGGTGGTTGAGAAGATTGAGAAAAAGTTGACTGGGGAAGCGGTTGTATTTATCAAAATGAGGTAGAATTACCTTAAACAAAAGTACACTCTCCAATCTTCCAACTTACTTTCTCTCTTTATTCCCATTGCCTGTAGGGGTGTCTAATCAGATTGAGAAGTTATTTCATGCATTTCTATGGGGCGGCATGGGCAAGCAAACTAAATTCCATCTTGTTAGTTGGAATAAATTTTGTGCTCCTATCTCGAATGAAGGGTTGGGGGTTCGTAATTTGCAATTGTTCAATAAGGCTTTGTTGGGGAAATGGTTGTAGAGATATCAAGCGGAAGGGGAGTCATTATGGAGGGAGGTGATTGATTGAAAATATGGGAGTGACTGGGAGGTTGGTGCTCTAAGAAGGTTAGGGGGGCTTATGGTGTGAGCCTTTGGAAGTTCATTAGAAAGCGGTGGGAGAGTTTTGTTAAATATGTTAGCTATGATGTTGGAGAGGGTTCCAGGATCCATTTTTGGTTTGATATTTGGTGTGGAGATCGGGCCCTTAATAGGGTGTTCCCGACTATTTTCCGTATGGTTTCTGATCGGCACGCCTCTGTTTCTGATTTGTTAGTTCGTTCTAATGGTTCTTTGCAGTGGGATGTTTGTTTTATTAGAGATGCTCAGGATTGGGAACTTGATGATGTTTCAGATTTTTTCAGCTTCTTATATTCCCTGGGAGTAAGGGGTTATGAGAGAGATAAGATGTTGAGGAAAAGCCTATGGGAAGTAAAAAGTTCACAGTTCGTTCATGTTATAAGGTGTTGACTGTTCAGCATAGCCCCTCTTTTCCTTGGAAGCGCATTTGGAAGACTCACGTGTCTTCCAAAGTCGCTTTTTTTATATGGACAGCCTCACTTGGAGGTCTTTTGATAATGGATAATCTGAGGAAGCGTGGCCTTATTGTTATGGAGTGGTGTTTCATGTGAAGCATGAGGAATCAGTGAATCACTTACAGTTGCATTGTGCAATCGCTAAGGCTTTGTGGGATGGAGTTTTTAGCAGAGTTGGGTTGGCTTGGGTGATGCCTTTGAGAGTGGTGGATCTTCTTGCGTGTAGGAACGGGTTATATGGTAGCTCTCAAGTGGCTACAGTGTGGAAGACGGTTCCTTTGTGTCTTATGTGGTGCATTTGATTGGCAAGGAATGAGAGGTGTTTTAATGATAAGGAGCACACCTTTGTGGAAATCTGAAATTTTTTTGTATACTCTTTACTGCAATGGTTTTCTGCTTTAGCGCTTAATGGAGCTTCCGCTCACGACTTTTTGTTGTCATTTTCTATTTTTTAAAGAGAAATACTTTAGCTACAAAGGGATTACACAAAAACAATCCCACAAACTTATGTGGCTTGATGTGGTTCGTCAGATTGTAAAGTTACTTTTATTATAAAGTAGATCTAACAAATCAAATGAAGTTACGTCAGTTAGTGAGATTATTTTATGTAATTTCTTTGTGAATGTAACAGTGCTCTAAAATTGTCTTCTTACTTATATAAAAAAATAATAACTCTTTGCTATTTCCCATCCATAACTCAGTGATTCTTCACTAAATAGCATTTACTCTAGTCCGCTTGCTTATCTTTAGACCTTTGACTTTAAGAATTATTTATAGAATTCTAAACCAATAATGATCCTAACTCCAAATTCATAAATTAAAGCTTTCGATACGAAACCCAAAATAAAATTAAAGCTAACTATAAAGGATGTCAAATTAATTAAATAAAATGTGCAACACACTACATGTATCACATTACCTCTTCTTACAAATGTTTGTTTACCTCAACATATAATTAGCAAGGTATAGTAAACCTTAAGAAACTAGACTCATAAGTTCTGCAACATCTAATCCAATATCTACAGCTCCTTGAATCTGATTTTATTAAAATTGCCGCCATCTGAGTTGCCCACTCTTCTTTTCTATTTTTTTTTTACCTTCCACTCTTCAAAAAATGAGTTGCCCATGAAAAGAGTAAGCAATCTCCTGTGCCACCCAAAGTAACATTTTTTTCTTTTATAAGAATGAGCCACCCAAAGTAATGTGAGGCACAATAGGCCCATACTAAGATGCAATCAAGGACTAGACAGACAAGTGAACACCAACGACTAGACTCATGAATCCGTAATGATGAATTTTGCAGCAGGGAATCCATTATCTACAATTTCTCAAAACAGATATGTTCAAGTTGTCGCTAATTCATTAGTTTTCATCAAAAGTAAAAACAAATTTCCTTTCCCATCCCTAATAATAACCCCAATAGATCCAAAATAAGATGCAACTATCAGGCAATTTCTAGATACTAGAAACCAAAAGGAAAACAGAATAGGTTAGTTTCGAAAGAGAGAAAACATGAGACAAATATAAATCAAGATCTTTCCAAAAAAGAAAGCAAACCTTGAAGCAACACGGACATTATATTCTTTCCCTGGATGATAGAACTCTGCAAGGCCCCAATCTATAAGACGAAGCTTACGCTGTTCATGATCGATCATTACATTATGGGGCTTCACATCTCGATGCATAATGCCTTGTGAGTGACAGTAATCCAATGCCTACAGATTCAATCAATAGAAATGCAAGACTCCCCCCAAGTTAGAAATAAGGGTTAGATTATCAGTGGACCAGTTTGTGCATGTGAACACTAAGAAAATCAAGGCACAAATTTTAAGCAGAATATTTTGACTAGCTTGAGAGTGTTGTGTATAAAATAATAGAAAATATTTTAGCCATAAAGGAATTATACGAAAGTAAGCCCACAAACTAATGTGGTTTGATGTGATACATCAGATTGTAAAGTTACTTTCATTATAAAGCAAATCTCACGGATTCCATGAAACTACATCAATTTGTGAATTTACTTTGTGTAATCTCTATGTCTGTAGCAATTCTCTAAAACAATTAACATAAAAAAGGGGGGAACAAGGCATAGAAATCTGACTACACCCAATGCATCAGATCTTAAACAAGAAAGCAATCAGAGTTTAACCTGACCAACACTTCCTTGGTTTGTGATATTCTTCCCTGTTGTTTCCCCTTATGGCTCCCATCACCACTAAACCTTCAAAAATATTTCAATGCTATCACTCTCTCTCTCTCTCTGAGTGAGATTTAGAAAAAATAAAACCCAGAGTTGTTCAAAGAGCACGAGGCAATTAAGATACTTTTAGTTCATCAATTTTGAGATTTTTGGTTCTCAAGTGATCTGGGCAATGTTGTTGTTTTGACAAGGTTTGATGAAAATATTGAGATTGGACCTTGAAAGTATGAATGGTTCTCATTCTGGAGCAGAAAGCTGTTATGTAGGCATTATGTTTCATGTAAGGGCTTGGATGATTGTTTCGTCTCAAGAATTTGTTATTTTATTCAAGAAATTTACTTCCTTTTTTTTAAGCTGCAAACATTTTTGTTTGTGGGACGAACCACCACCTGAGTCGCCAGAAGCCGTTGCCCCTTTCTGTGTCAGACTCGGCCCAAGACTCGGACCCGGTATAGAAGTATCAGACACCTCCAACACACCCAATAAACTGACTTTCTCCTTTGTCGATATCGGGCCTCTCTCCTTCCAGACCCTACGTGGGCTTTTACTTGGGCCCAACCCGTAAGCAGCCTTCTTCCCCTTCAAGTCTGTCTCATCTTCATGGCCCACAAAATTCTTCTTCCCAATCTAAGCCCCACGAAGCTCTTCTTCCCATATGCTACCTTCTTCCCATGTTGTAGCACCCTTCCTCTTAGCTTCACTTGGACCACAGCCCACTTCCAAACCCAAGCCCATCCTTGTTTTCTCCTCTATGCACCGTATCATCCAATTGATATTCACTTGCAGCAAATCTATCTGTTGGAAAGTTTCCAAAATCTGCCTAGTCAACTCTGCTGTATTCTAGGAGATATTGTGTGTAAATGTGTGAATATTCTAGGAGATTAGTTTCCTTAGAAGTTAGTATTTAATTTATTCTTTCCTACTTTATTCTTTCCTTTTTTTCTCTTCAGCTGTAATCTATATATACTGCCTTGTACCTATATTTCGAATTTTAATGAGAATAATTCCTACAAATTACTCTCTCATTCTAGATGGTATCAAGAGCAAGGCTCCTTTTCTGATTCATCTAAAAACCCTATTCCCTCTGGCGGCTCAAATCAGCCCCTAATATCTTGTTTTTTCTTCCTTCTTCTTTGCCTTTCTTTTCTGTTGCTGTCAAGCCTTTTACCATGGCTGATACTTCAAACAAGGCCAAATCCAAAAGCAAACCAGAACCAAAACCTACCCATTCTGAACCCTACTCTGTCCAAATCACAAACATACGACTGAATGAGGCAAACTTCCTACGCTAGTCACAATCAGTCAAGATGTATATTCGAGGGAGAGGGAAGATAGGGTACTTGACTGGTGAAACCAAGGAGCCCGAGAAAACAGACTCATCCTATGTTATATGGGATGCAGAAAATTCAATGGTGATGGCATGGCTTGTGAATGCTATGGATGAAGAAATTAGTGCCAACTACATGTGCTATTCGACTACAAAGGAGCTCTGGGACAATGTCAGTCAGATGTATTCTGACCTTGGAAATTACTCTCAGATATATGAATTGCAGCAGAAAATCAGCAATACTCACCAAGGAGAAGGCAGTGTGACCAGGTATTTCAATGTTCTTAAGGGACTTTGGCAGGATTTAGAATTATTCAATGATTATGAATGGAAAAATTCTGATGATTGCAATCATAATAAGAAGATGGTAGAGAATGCCAGAATTTTTAAATTCTTGGCTGGACTTAATGATGAATTTGATGAAGTTAGGGGAAGGATTCTAGGGAGACAGCCATTACCTCCACTTGGAGAGGTATTTTCTGAGGTGCGAAGAGAAGATTGTCATCGGAATGTCATGATAAAAAAAAGGAGGATGAAACTGTGGAGAACTCTACTTTAGTTGCTGCCAACCCTGCTCCTTATTGTGCTACTAGCACAGATCTGTCCACTGCCAATATTTCTGCACAGCGGTCCTATTCTAACCAAAGAAGGTTTGAAGATAAGCCTCAGGTATGGTGTGATTATTGCAATAAACCACGCCACACTAGAGAGACTTGCTGGAAACTCCATGGAAAGCCTGCAAACTGGAAGAGCAGCAAATCTGGAACCTCTGGCAGCAACTATATAGCCCCTAGAGTAAATGAAACAAAGGCTAATTTCCTAAGTGCTGAGCAGGTGGATCATCTTCTTCAATTGCTGAAATCCACTCCTACATCCGGCCCTCCTACTGGTTCCTTGGCCCAAACAGGTGATACCCCTAGTACCTACTCTTATGGCTTAACTCTTGCACCATGGATTATTGATTCTGGTGCATCCGACCATATGACTAGTACTTCACAATTTTTTCAATCTTATTACCCTTGTCCTGGTAATAAAAAAGTCAGAAATGCAGATGGAAGTTTCTCATCCATTGCAGGAACAGGTTCTGTCCAAATCTCTGACAAAATTGAACTAAAATCTGTCCTTCATGTTCCTAAACTTGCTTGTAATTTGCTGTCTGTTAGTAAACTCTCACGGGATTCTAACTGCAATGTCATATTCTTTGATTCCCATTGTGAATTTCAGGACCAACTCTCGGGGAGGATGATTGGCAGTGCTAGGATGATTGATGGACTCTATTATCTTGATGAGACCCTATTCAACATTAAACAAGCTCAGGGTTTGAGTAGTAGTAGTACTAGTTCAATGCCTGTACGAGAACAAATTATGCTTTGGCACCTTAGACTTGGACATCCTAGTTTTCTCTATCTAAAACATTTGTTTCCCAATTTATTTAAAATTGTTGATTGCAACTCTCTTCATTGTGATACTTGTCATTTTTCTAAGAGTCATCGGAACACTTATCAATCAAAAGGTTATTGTGCTTCAAAACCTTTTTATTTAATTCATAGTGATGTTTGAGGTCCCTCAAAAATCACTACTACATATGGAAAAAAATGGTTTGTGACATTTATTGACGATCATACACGGTTGTGTTGGGTGTATTTGATGAGTGATAAATCTGAAGTTGAAAAATTATTCAAGGATTTTTATCATATGGTTGAAAATCAGTTCCAAACACAAATCAGTATTCTTAGAAGTGATAATAGTACTGAATACTTTAACAAAAGCTTAGGAACCTTTTTGTCAGCAAAATGTGTTCAACATCAATCTACTTGTCGTGACACCCCACAACAAAATGGTATTGCGGGAAAAATCGTCATTAATTAGAGGTTGCACGTGCCCTCATGTTTTCTATGCATGTTCTTAAATATTTATGGGGTGATGCTATTTTGACTGCCTGTTATCTCATTAATAGGATGCCTACTCGTGTTTTAAAATACATCACTCCTTTAGCCTGCCTAAAGGACCTTTTCCCTACTTGTCGAGTAACATCAGATTTACAACTAAAAGTTTTTGGGTGCACTGTTTTTGTTCATATACCAACCCATCTTCTGTCCAAATTTGACCATAGGGCAGAAAAATGTGTTTTCCTCGAATATCCTCCTAATAAGAGAGGGTACAAATGTTTTAACCCTATTACAAAGAAAACTCACATTAGTATGGATGTTTTTTTCCTTGAAAAACAGCCTTACTTTAGCCATAACTATCTTCAGGGGGAGAAAGAGAAAAGTGAAGATGAGTTCTGGCAAACTTCTAATATTTTTCCTAATGTTTTCATTGACATTGACATGAACATCTATACTCCTTTAAAAGGTCAGGAAACAGAAAATTTATCTAGTGAAAATAATGGAATTCCTAGTCTACCTGTACAAGGTATAAGTGATTCACAACCAGGGGGAGAAATACTACCAGATATTACCTCATCTGAACTTCGTGTTTATACTAGAAGAAGAGATCGTCAAAATAATAGAAATCCTTCTTCCAATCCGGAGCAAAGCCAATCGTCATCACCTTTACAAGTTGGTCCTTCCAATACACCAGGTAACTCTTCCACTCCTGCTCCTTTTAAAGACAATTCTGCTGCTGATCTAGACTTACCTATAGCCCTTAGGAAAGGAGTTAGAACCTGCACCACACATCCTATTGCCAAACATCTATCCTATCATAGACTTTCTGATACTCATAAAGCCTTTACATCCAATATTTTTCACTTGTTTATTCCAAGAACCATTCAGGAAGCCTTGGATCACCCGAAATGGAGATTGGCTGTTAAAGAAGAGATGAATGCACTAATTGCTAATGTCACTTGGGAAATTGGTGATCTACCAAAGGGGAAGAAGACTGTGGGCTGTAAATGGGTATTTACAGTCAAATTCAAGGCTGATGGTAGTATAGAGAGGTACAAAGCAAGACTTGTGGCAAACGGGTTCACTCAAACATATGGAATTGACTACCAGGAAACTTTTGCTCCTGTAGCCAAGATGAACTCAATCCGTGTGTTACTATCCCTAGCAGTCCATTCAAACTGGCCCTTGTATCAATTAGATGTGAAGAATGCTTTCTTAAATGGAGACCTAGAGGAGGAAGTTTTTATGGATCTACCACCAGGATTTGAAGGCAAATAAGGCAAGGGGAAGGTGTGCAGATTGAGGAAGTCTTTATATGGACTTAAGCAATCTCCTAGAGCTTGGTTTGAATGCTTTGGGAAGGTAATAAAGAGTCACGGCTACTGCCAAGGTCAAGCTGACCACACTATGTTCTATAGACACACTGGTGAAGGCAAAGTAGCTATACTTATTGTCTATATTGATGATATTATTCTGATAGGGGATGACAGTAATGAAATTTACAGATTAAAGAATATTCTTGCTAAGGAGTTTGAAATCAAAGACTTAGGTAACTTGAAATATTTTCTTGGCATGGAGTTTGCAAGGTCAAAGAAAGGTATATTTGTTTCCCAACGAAAATATGTTCTTGATTTACTTGGAGAAACAGGTTTTTTAGGTTGTAAAGCTGCAGAAACACCTATAGAGCCTAATCTAAGACTCCAACCAGCTAAACCTGAAGAAATAATCAATAGAGAACAATACCAAAGATTGGTAGGGAAACTCTTGTATCTCTCTCACACACGGCCTGACATAGCTTTTGCAACAAGTGTGGTAAGCCAGTTTATGCACTCACCAGGACCTGAACATTTTGATGTTGTATACAAAATCCTAAGGTACCTAAAGGGGACTCCAGGTAAAGGCTTATTGTTTGGAGGTCATGGGAGTTTACAAGTTGAAATATACACTGATGCAGATTGGGCTGGAAGTGTCATTGATAGAAGATCAACTTCTGGCTATTGCACATTTGTTGGAGGAAATTTAGTAACATGGCGCAGCAAGAAACAAAATGTGGTGGCAACGAGTAGTGCAGAGGCTGAGTTTAGGGCTGTTGCTCATGGAATTTGTGAAGCACTATGGATTAAAAGATTGCTAGAAGAGTTGAAAGTTACTAGTTCATTACCAATGAAACTGTATTGTGATAATAAAGCTGCAATAGCTATTGCTCACAATCCAGTTTTTCATGACAGAACAAAACATGTGGAGGTGGACAAGCATTTCATCAAGGAAAAAATAGATAGTGGGGTAATCTGTTTGCCCTATATTTCTACAGCTGAGCAAGTAGCAGATATACTTACAAAAGGACTGCCTAAGAAACAATTTGAAAACTTAATTGGCAAGCTGGCTATGGAAGACATCTTCAAACCAGCTTGAGGGGGAGTGTTGGAAAGTTTCCAAAATCTGCCTAGTCAACTCTGCTGTATTCTAGGAGATATTGGGTGTGAATGTGTGAATATTCTAGGAGATTAGTTTCCTTAGAAGTTAGTATTTAATTTATTCTTTCCTACTTTATTCTTTCCTTTTTTTCTCTTCAGCTGTAATCTATATATACTGCCTTGTACCTATATTTCGAATTTTAATGAGAATAATTCCTACAAATTATTCTCTCATTCTAGACTATCTGACATTTCATCTCCTACAAGGCACATAACTCATTTTCCTTGTACAAACCGACAGCCACTCTGTCACCTTTCTCCTGAGCCTAGACTCCTACATAAGTGGTGGCACTCCTTTGCAGGCCTACTCCTCTCTCGAGCATGCCGAGGTGTCAGAGCAATGGCCACCCCTGACACTACCTTTGGGTAGCAGTGCCTCTCGGTACAACCAAAATAGTGGTTGTTGTGGTGGCTGAAACATAGGACCACCTGTACAACCAGCCTCCCTCATAACCTCCACCAACTTCCTCCAACCCCTTCCCTCCCCATCTTTTGGGATGAATAAGAAGTTCCGATACCCACCTCCACCATACTCCATCAATGCCATGAAGGATCCTCTTGAGTTGCGGTGTCTCTATGCAACATAGCCCCTATATCCTTCCCTATGTGCAGAATAAAACTTCTTCCTCGCAGCCTTCAAGCAATCCTCCAAGGCTTTGATGAACCACCTTGTCGTGCCTAGCCCCAATCTAATCTCTTTCACCACCTTCCATCCTTTCTCAATCAAGAATACAAACCTACCATCCCTTACTACCTCAAAAACCTTGGATTCAATGACAACCTGCTTCGCAGTACCCATAACTCACTAAAATCAAACACTAACTCACCACTACTACATGCACCAAAAAATCACCAAAAGGAAAAGATAGGCTTTTTCTTCATCGAAGTTTTGGTTGTACGGAAAGAAAACGTTAAGAGAGAGAAAAAGTTGCAAGCTACTAGGGAGATAAATAAAAGGAAAATTCTGAACAATATAGAAAAAAATCAAAATTAGTCTGAAAAAATATATTTACATACTATGTCTATAAGCTTCCATGGTTCCACCACACATCAAAAAGGACATATGGAACATGACTTACAAATGAGAACTCATTAATCTTAATGAAGGCGAAGAAAAGAGGACAGTAAGCTTGCCTTTAGAAGCTCATAGATGTAATATCGAATGTCATAGTCAGAGAGTGTTGGATACAGCACTTTAAAATCTGTATTATTCACATGTTCAAATATAAGACTTGGGGTCTTCGATTGTTGGTCTCTAACAATATCGAGCAGCTTCACAATATTCGGCCCACCGCAAAGATTCTGTAGTATCTTTATTTCCCTCTTAATCTGCATTTTTTTGTATGGGGAGGTGGGAAGGGGAAAAAAAAGGTAAGTTTACCAACAGTGAGTCTTTAAACCAAAATTAATATAATATTGAAATGGAAACTTAAAGGAAAAAAGGGTAAGTTTACCAACAGTGAGTCTTTAGAATAAAATTAATATAATATTGAAACAGAAACGTAAATAATTCAAATATATAATGGCTTGGTTTCCTGTGTAGCTATGCATTTTAGGTTGTTTTTAATAAAATCTCGATCATTTCCAAAAATATACAATGGCTCGATGATGCAGAAGCACCGTTATGTCTAGTTCAGAAAGGATGGTAGATTGAATCATTGAATCAATTAGTGTGTATCAAATCCAGCACCGTCACAATAGCAATATCTTTGAAACAGACCACAATTACTATATATAGCAAGCATTAAAATGATAAAATTCCAAAAATACGAAGCACTAATCTATCATTATATCATGGAATTTGAAGACCAAGGTATAAAACTCCGAACCAAAGCCAATGGAAATCATGCAACTCACCTTCTTCTTCTTTACCGGTTTAAGAATCTTAATAACACATTTCTCGTTATCGGTGCAGTGAACGCCCTCAAATACTTCACTGTATTTTCCCCTCCCAACCTTTCTCACCACCTCGTAATCATCCTGCTCCCTATATAACCAATCAATACCACATATAAACCGTTAAACACACATTCCAGCTCCACAGTAAGAACCAAATTTCGAAATTCGAAACCCTAAGTTTTCCACTTTTATACTTTATGCAAAGTTGCAAACCAAATACTCCACGGAAGATTATTACAACAATTCTGTTTTGGAAAGCAACGTAACACTCCAAATTGTTGTAAAATTAGGAACATAAATGTTCTTATACATAAAAATACGCACGTAAAACGAATGAAGAGAGATTAGGTACCCCCATTGGACGGCGAGGGACTCGTAGTCCCAGTAGTCTTTGGGGCGAATGACGTTGACATCAGCATAAACCCTAGCCTTGGAGGGGGCGCCAGGGCGGCGGATGGATTTACCGATCTTCTGCGCCAGGGTTTCCGATAGCGTTGGCAGCTGACGAAGGCGGGGGAGCGAAGGCGGGTTATAGTGTTGGCTGGGGGATTGGTGCTGCGGCTGCTGCTGGGGCTGCTGCTTTGAGCGAGAGAGGGATGTGGCGGAGGAGACGAAGAGGCGGAGGAAGAAGGGGAAGGAGGGAGATAGATGAGGAGAGAGGGAAATAGAGGAGGAAGAGAGAGATGGCGTGGGGAAAAGAGAGAGGAGATGGCTGTGGTGGTCTTGGTGGTGATGATGATGGTGGGAAAGCCTGAAGTACTGGAAAGGCCTTATGGCCATCAAATCTTTGCAAAATAGGGGAAATAAAACAGCTGCACCCCCAAGGATGCCTAAATTCTTTGCCCTTTGTTTTGTTTTTATTTTTTCTTCTTTTCGATTTTATATATTTATGGGCCATTCATTTTTTCTTAGTTATTTGTCAAATTCGTATATGGCAGGCTGTGATTACAAATACATCCTATTAGTAGCCCCAATACCAATATTAAATTCAGAATTTTTCTATTTAAAAGTTAGTGTGGAAGTTTACGGCTTCTCATTCAAGATTTTATCAGTATAAAATTTAATTTTTAAATTCTTTTCTCCAAATTAAATCATGCAAAGTCAATTATATAGAGATTCAGAGAGTGCGTATTTCACGTTGACTTATAAATATAATTTTTCTTAAACTCTACCATTCCAATTTCCTTTGCTTAATAACTAAGATATAATTGTGTTATCTATTTATTTATGTATTTTTTACTGATTAATAATTGAGAAACTCTAAATTCAGTCGGCTGGTGCAAGCGCCGTGTAAGCGTGGCTGATGTGGCAAAATAAAGAAACGCATCGTTTTGAACAATTTCCATTTCCCTCATTCTCTGCGATTTCATTTCCTCTCTCGAAGCCGAAGTCTCCACCATCCCTCCCTTTGTGTTTCCTTTTCCCTCCCTTGAAGTGCCTCCCACCCTCAAAGCCTCCGTCCCTCCTTTTTGGTTGCCGTTAACCCTAGAGAAAGGTGATCAATGACTCTTGTAATCGGTGGGTTTCTTACACTATTAATTTAAATTTAATTTTTGTTTTGTTTTGTTTTTGTTTTTGGTTAAACTATATGTTAGTGTGGCCCTTAAGATCGCCTTCCTCAGTGAAACAATCATGGAAGCGTGTTGAGTCATAGTCACGCGAAATCATCACGTACGGTTCTCTCTAGGGTTTGCCTTTTGAGTCCACTTTTCTCCC
Source organism: Juglans regia (assembly GCF_001411555.2). Classification (NCBI taxonomy): domain Eukaryota; kingdom Viridiplantae; phylum Streptophyta; class Magnoliopsida; order Fagales; family Juglandaceae; genus Juglans; species Juglans regia. The sequence goes on from NC_049907.1 coordinate 849,710, forward strand.
CTGAGCCGTATTATCCGTGAGGCATTTCCTTTGCCATTGGATCTGTCACTTCCTTAATTTTCTTTGGAGATTAATTGGAAGATTTCAGCTCCATTGGTATGTTTTCAGTGTCTCACTCTATGGTAGGGAACATTTACTACTATTCTTTCAATATTATCAGCTCTACTAAAGATTATCAACTAAGTTAATGTTTCTTCCTCCCGATTAAGATTTTTTTTTGTTAGTAATCAACATCTACTTCCTTCAAAAAAAGAAAAATGATATCACATTTGTGGGTTTATTATTTGTTTGTACCCAAGCCGGGTTGCTAGAACTTCTATGCTAATATCTTAGTTTAATGATCCATCATTTTAATATTTCATTAAATTAAGCAGGAACAATTAGATCTTCTTGGCCAAGCTGGGATGTTTGATGAAGTAGAGGCCATAAGAATATGGAAATGGGACCATCTGAGGTTCTTTTCTTGAAGATTGTTCTATTTGTGGCGTGTTGAACTGGGTGAATATGATGCAGAGCATCTCTTTGACTTGGATACTGAAACCCAGGGGTTTATGTGCAGTTATGTTATCAAAATATATATGAAGAAAGATCCTGGATGTACTTCAAATTGAGGTGGATGTTGTTATTTATTAATATTTATAATCAATTATCAAAAAAGGAAAAAGAAAAAGCAATTACTCTCATTCGTTAATGTTTTGAATGGATCAATTTGAAATTAAACTCTTATTATGTAATGTATAATAAGAATTATGACAATTTTTTTGCTAGAAAAAAAAAATTGGCATGAATACATGATATAAAGTTTCAGTTATGTATTTCATAATCTGCTTGATGTTTATTAATACAATTTAGTTCTTGATGACTGGCATCTTGTGCTTAAAAGCATGAACTTGGCAAGCCGGCATTAAGTACAAGTGTAGAAGATTAAACCTTCACTTGATTCTGAAGACATTTATAGCAGGAGCTCACATAAACATTTGTTTGCAGTTGATGATCTACAATGTATTATCTAAACTATCCCAGTTATACGTTTGCAGTGTAACTCCTGTAACACTCATTTCCAAGATTATATAGCAGCTAACATATCATAAATGTAATTCATGTATTGGACACTCAAACTATTGAGGAAGGGTTTGCATTTTTAATAGTTTTCTATATTTGCAAGTTCAAATATATATATATATATATAAACTTCCGTTTGTTTGAGGAAATGCAAATGCCTGTGTGTGTTTTTGGGTTTAGTTCAAGCTACAGCTTTTATGATTATGGAGGTGTACTGGGAGTGCAAATTAATAAAGTTACATTGGTAGTGAACCTGTAATGGTGGCTGTTGGTTTGAAATGTTGGTTTCTGTAGTGGGAGAAAATGAACAATAGAAAAAACATATGTAGATTGAAATGGGACCAAACATTTTTCTTTTTATAAACAGAGTGTAGATTGAAATGGGACCCGTGTCCTGCAATTATCCCTATTGCAATTACCAAGTATTCAACAAAAATACCAAAACTCAAAAAATGGCATTTTCAGTACTTAAAACCTGTATTCCAACTGAAGGATAAGAGTACCAATTGGAGTTCTGATTCAAGAAAAAAACAATGGAGACAAAACCTGGGGGCCAACTCCAGCATAAATAAATGTACCTATTTGTTTTGACCATACAAAACCACAAGACTCTTAACATTTTATCTTAGTGCCAAATGGCACAAACTATAATAAGAGAGACTAATTAACAATACATGGGAATAACTCCTTTTCCCACTTCTATTCTGGCCAATTTGGGAATGAAGCTAAATTACATTATACAATTAAACATAAATGCATTTGCTCAAAGTGTGGCTACTCTCCATTGCAGCTTCAACATGTCCTAAGCAGCATAGCCTCCATAGACAATACTCCTGCAGTTAAAATAAGAATATTTAATGAGAAGTCATATCTAATAGAAGATTTTTATGCACATACTTATTATGGCATCATGCCATATATTGAGTCCATGATTGGGTTGGGTGTTCAAACACCCCCTCCCCCCCAAAAAATAAAATAAAATTCATCTACATCCATAAAGGTTCAAAAAAAGTTTTTGCAGAAATTAAAATTCAACCATATCATTGCACCGAGCGTGATCCAATGCCCTATACACGATGTTCAATATCCAAGGTTAGTCTTTGAGAAGAATATAATATTAGAAACATCCTAGCCCAAAGAAATGAGGTATGAGGTATGAAGTATGAATATAATATTTGAAATTTTAATTTTAAAGCTTCTAAGAGGAAGAACGAGTTCTAGTGCTGTTTCTAAACTCAAATAGAATATATTGTGCTTGCATGCAGCTCTTTCTAGGAAATTTATACTTTAGCAGTTTTGAAGTGGTTGAATAACTAAAACCAATAACATGATTGAGACCTTTTTAGAATTAGTCCCCTGAAGAGACTCCCATCAGTAGTCTTAAATTCCTGCATTTTCATGATTTGTCTTTAGGTATGTATGCCCAAGTGAAACAAAATTCGTGCAAGGATACTTAAGTTTAGTTGTATTACTAAAATGACATAATAACTGCAACATGAATAAGCATTTGTTATACTTTCCTAAAGAAGTACTACCATTAATAAGCATTAGTGGTTTCTTACCTTAAAGGGAAGGGTACCTACAGGCATAAAAAGATGGTGGCTCTCCTTGGCTTTCAAGTATTTGTTTGCAAACAGTTACACAGAGGTGTTTGCATAGCATCCATTAATTAATTGATTAATTGATCGATTAATTAATGACACCCTCATTATTTCTCTCCTTTGTACATTGGCTGTACCTGAATGTTTGTGTTTTGTTTTCGGCTTGTGAATTTAGCTCCTACCCCACCAATTTCCAGTTGAAAGACTGGCTTATGTTCAATTGTTTAAGCATAATGAGGCATTTCTATTGAAAGAAGTTTGTGGTCCTTAATTCTCTGTTTTCAGATCTTTTTACTAAGTCGAAAAATTAACACTCCTTTACTTCCAATAGTTAACTCCATCCGAACTATGATTATGTGAATTATAGCTTAATTTCGACTAACTTCTTTGTAGATTTTGGAGTATACTTTAACATAAGATGTTACAAGACAATATATTGAAACCCATAACAAATTTTCATACTATAATAACTAATTAGTAGAATTCATTCATTCCTACAGCTCCAAGTTAGAATGGATATAGCAAACAAGATGGCCTCGAAAGAATTTCAATATGTATTCCCATTCACAATCATCCTAAAAAGAAATGGCATGTGAGTTTTGAGAAACTTGCAATATTCTGGGGTGTTTTTTTTTTTTTTTTTTTACACCGAAGCATGAATTTCATTCATCACCAATAAACTCAACCAATGTGCAATATTGTTCCTGCTAACAGATTTTGTCAACATTGTTCCTAAAACAACAACTCCCAAGAAATCATGAAACAAGAGCAAGTAAAAAAATGTGCTTTACCATTGTACAGTTTCTTCAATTTTTTACTGGGTATTTCGCACGACTATAGCCCACACGAAGGAGAAGACCAAATACCCTTTACTGGGTATTTCTTCAATTTTTTACTGGGTATCTACAATGAACAAATACCCTTTACTGATTTGGAGCTTTCATGGAAGTCTGCACTTACAAAGTCGAAGACCCACACTTGAAGATTTGAAGATGACCCACGCAAATGGGCGAGCACAAATCCATGTGTAAATCCTGGACGCCAACCTCTCCTACCAGTCGTAAATGTGTAAAGCCCGAAGCTTTTGAGAGAGTCAAAGCTGTCATGCTTGGCGTCTTGCTGATTTAAAGTCGAAGACCCACACGAGGAAGATGACTTATGCAAATGGGTGAGCACAGATCGACTTGAAGACCACAACAAAGAGCAAGTTTACGATCTGAGGAACAACACCACGACGCCGAAGACGACTGACCAGACCACCAAAGCAAAGCGGGAATTCGAAAGAAAACAAAGTTTTCTTCTGTTTTGCGTTTAGTGTTTTTTTTTGTAATATCCACGTCAGCCGACTCCGCAGCGACTGTATTCGGCGACTGTACATAGCAGAGTTGTTAATAATTATAGATGTGTAAAACATAATTATTTTCCTGTACTAACAATAGATTTGTTCACACTAATAATAAATTTGATAGTAGTAAAATAGAATTTGAATAATACCTCTATTAAGGACGTGTTTTACCGTTACGCACTCTCGATCTCCTGTAATCAAAGAGTGAGATGGCTTGGGGGTCTGATAAGGCCCTTCTAACACCTAAGTCAGTAACGATCTAAATCTTCTTAAAGTAAAAATAGTCTAGAGCTTTTATTAACGTAATTGGATTCTTTAAATAAAGTATTTGACTTTTTAAGATGATCCAGATTAATTGTTTTGCCCACTATTTAAAATTTGAACCTCGAAACCTATGGATTATCCACTTATTTTAAATGAGTGAATATCTTAATTGTCCCAATATAAGCGACCGGACGTTCATGTCCTTAACAAACCGGCGTGAACTCTATTGGGCTAGAGTGATTTGAGTTTCAAGTCTAGTAATTCGTTGGGTCATCATGATCTAGGCTCAAGGCGGCACTCCGCGAGCCCTTATAGTGGTGTCAAATCCCTTTCAAACTTGTAAATAGGCATAGTATATTTACCCTATTCAAGACGGTCCAAAAGATAATAACATAGAATTATGCTATAGATTAGTCATTATTTTACCACATATCCCATATTTTTTTATTTTTTCAGTTTTATGTCAGACTTATCACCATCACTTTCAACCTCTCTCTCCCCTCAGTTTCTCTCTGACCTCTCTCTCTCCCTCCTCAAGCTCTCATTGGCCTCACTATCTCCTCAAACTCTCATTAACCTCTCTCTCTTCTGATTTTGTTAAAGGTAAAAGAATACAAAATAAAATAAAACTCCACACGTCAGTGTGCTGACGCGTGGGATCAACAACCATAGAGTTTTTCTAATGACATAATGGTCGGTACCTGAAAATCTACTTTTTGCTATTGGGGCCATTAGGTGCACTGAAAATAGATCAACTGGGAATTATTTTCTTTGTACAGTATGGTTGAGATCTATGGAATTTAGAAAAAAAATGCAATCTTTATTCTTTAATTATATTTATTATAATTATTGATTCTAAATAAGTTGTATATATCATATCGGTCATAAATAGTCGTCACCTAAAATATGTTGGAATAGCAAAACCCCATGATCATATACAAAACGGTTTTAGTCTCAAATTTACCATACCGCATACTTACCTAACACATTTCATAATTGTATTTTAAAATAAGAATTTATTTTAAAGTAATATTATTTTTATAAAAAAATTTATTCAATTTATAACATAATTATATAAAATATTGTGTATAAAATATTATAAAGATGGAAAATAGAGATTATTCACGCACGACCGTCGTTAAAATCGCAGTTTTGCGTGCCTATAAGGTTTCGCATTCGACCGAAAAAGTGTACCAGATGGCCAATCCCGTCCACATTCAGCCCACTTATCATTGGACCGACATTTGGTTATACACTCTCTCTTTCTCTCTCTCTGTTTTTTTTTTTTTTTTGAGACATGAAACTCGTTTAAAAAGGTTTGGTAGATAGGATAGGCGGCTATAGCTTTGATATTCGATATTAATGTAAACAATATCTAAGATTAAAAAAAAAAAATGTAAACAATATCTCAACTGTTTGATATTCTATAATAAATTTAACGTATCATTGTGAGAATATTTAATACTCACAAAATAATGTTTAATAATGAACAATTAAGGCTACGTTTAGATATTAAATTGAATTGAGTTGAGATGATAAAATATTATTAAAATATTATTTTTTAATACTATTATTATTTCAAGATTTAAAAAAGTTAAATTTTTTATTATATTTTATGTTGAAATTTAAAAAAATTGTAATAATGAGTTGAGATAGGTTTAAGTTCCAAACGAAGCCAAATTTTTTCAAAGTTCTGCACTCACTTCAACACATAAAAATCACAATTAATATAGAAAAAATAAAATAGGAAAAAAAATATCTCTACCATTGAAATAAGTATTTTAATAGTCATTACGTGTTGATAAATGATATTTTCAGTTATAAAATATGTAAGTTTTGCATACTCTTTTTTAAAAAAATAGATAAATTTGAGACCTACCTAAAAATATCATTGTGAGAATACTTAATACTCACAAAATAATGGTTCAATAGTAAATAATTAAGGTTGCGTTTAGATATTAAACTGAATTGAGTTTAGATGATAAAATATTATTAGAATATTATTTTTTAATATTATTATTATTTTGAGGTTTGAAAAAATTAAATTTTTTATTATATTTGATGTTAGAATTTGAAAAAATTGTAATGATGAGTTGAGATAGGTTGAAATTCTAAACGAAGCCAAATTTTTTCGATGTTCTGCGCTCACTTCAACTCATAAAAATCACAATTAATTTAGAAAAAATAAAATAGGAAAAAAAATATCTCTACCATTGAAATAAGTATTTTAATAGTCATTATGCGTTAAGAAATGATATTTTCAGTTATAAAATATGTAAGTTTTGCGTACTCTTTTTTAAAAAAAATAGATAAATCTGAGACCTACCTGAAAAAATCATTTTTAGTAGCAAACCATACTTTTTTTAAAAAAATAAATATGTCGAGATTGTATATTTGAAGACTATATTTAACATTACCTTTATGTATTTTGTCAACAACTTTTTATATGTATACAAATTGATTAGGGGGAAAGGTCATTAATCCTATAGATGGTGGGAAGATTTTTTTTTTTAGTCAGGGAGGGGGTCGGAGGGGGTCGAACCCAAGACCTCCATTTTGAAGGTTTGAGTGTTATGCCATCAAAGTATATGTATTTTGGCAAACATGAAAATAGACAAAAGAACGAGGCCATTATTTAAAAAACATTTTAAAAAACACTAAATAGGTTTTATGATATTTACATGATACACTAACTTGACATTAATCTAATACAAAATTAATAAATATATGAGTAATACTATACACTATATTTTTATCCTATTTTTATCATATTAAATAGTATGTGGTACGTACATTCATGAAAATTAGATGATAAAGAAGTATGCAATAAATTATCATTTAATTGTGATAAATGTGCCATATCTTATTTAGTGAAATAAAAATATGATGATAGTATAATATATAAAATTTTTCTAGATTAAAATTAAAAAAAGTTCACACGTTGAATTAAGTGAATTAAATTAAAATTGGCTCGCATATAATTTAAACTCAACTTGACACAATTCAAATCTTGTTTCAAAATAGATCATTTGTATTAGAAAAATGTTTAATATATAAATAATTGTTATAAAAATAAAGTTATAAATTGATATAACTTTTTTAAATATAAATTAATATGATTTGATATGGTATATTAAATTATAAATTTAATCATTGATCTAACGTCAAATATTTTACAATTAGGTAAGAGAGTGAGGGATTGAATCTTAATTCTCCCACTGAAAACCCCAATTAATACATGACATTTTATAAATTTGTTTTTATAAATTTTATTTATAGATGTAATAGTTATCTTTTTATTACAATTAGAAATTAACAAGAAAATAATAAGTAGGAGTTGAAAGGTTATTTAATTAAATAGACGAAATTAATATCAGCTGGTGCACTTTTTTATTTTACATTTTGTAAGCATTTTTTAAATCTTCTTATTATTATATTTATTTGTTCTGTTCATTTTTTTCACATCCTTATATATTTTTTTAAAAAAATTTACAATATTATTTAAAAAATATTTTTTTAATCATTAAATAAAAAAATCATCTGGACCCATCCTTAGGTGAGTTTAGAATTGGCCTAATTTATTTTCACAATTATTTTTATCTTATCTTATATAATTATTATAATTTTTTAAAATTCTCATATAAAATCAAATAAATAATTTAATCTTTTAAATTTTAAAATAAAAATAATATTAAAAAAATATTTTAATAATATTTTATTTAATTTTTAATTTTTATCTCAATTCTATCTCAATTTAAAAAATAAACTGTGCTTATTCTTTTCCGGAAACTTCGTCGCCCGAAGATCCTCCGAATCAGGGAGATTTGAGACATTGACGGTGGCAGATTGGTCAAAACAACAAAAAAGGGTAAAAAAAAAAAAAAAGCCACCAGACCGGACCAGACCAAAAAAACTAACAAAAGCGGGAAACTTCGAATTAAGAGGACCACGTACACCTCCTCGTCCGCCCACCCCAACCATATCATAATTACTCTGTCCTCTGTTATTTTTAGGGTTCTAAAAACACTATACCAATTCCCAGTGTGGTCCGCCCCCCTCAGACGCCATGGACGATGTTAGAGCAAGCTCGGCTTGGGTCGCTAGCCATGCCTCTCACGTGCACGTCGACTCCACAGGTTCGTATTCATCTCTCCAATTTCATACAAATGCGTGGTCGTTTGGTTACATGGCAATGCTGCATTTTCGGGGGAGGTTTAGGTGGTTCTGTTCTTCGTGCAGGGATCGAGAAAATCGTGGAGAATATTGGCCCTATTCCCAAAGTGGATTGGGATTTCGAAGGGATTCACTATTTCGACAATGGCCCGCTCACGGTTCAGTACCTGTTTGTTCTCGATGCTATGAATTTCTGTTTTTGGCCTGGTATTCTATTTTTCTTTTACGGGACATTATTTTTTTATGGTATTTAATATTAATTTTGTTATTTTTATTGCGTTCTAGTGAAACTGATTTTAGAGCTACAAGAAATTTTGCGACGACCTGTTTTCAAAATATTTTCCTTTTTTCAACAAAGACGCTCGATTCTTTTGAAGTATACTTAATTGTACTTTATCAAATGGCCAAGAAGTTGTCTATGCTGGACTGAAGTGCTTGTAATTGTAAATGGGTTTCGTTGGTTGTAATTTTCTGGAAATGACAGTCATTATTAGTCTTTCATCATGTTTATGCAGAAATGCTATATAATTGATCATGGTGCATACAGTTTAAAGTAGCCAGATTATTCATACCATGGAGTGGATAAACTGAGTCACGCTTTGGGGATTTTTGCCATTGAGCTATATCTCAAACAACGCCTCCTCCTCCTCTAAGAGTTGGGTGGAGAGTAGGTTCATGGTTTCAAGACCCTATGGTCTGTGTTTTCTACAGATGAAAAAAGGTAGAAGAAGTGAGGAGAGAATATTGAGCTGGTCTTCGTTGAGCATGGTGTTATGATTAATTAAATTTTCTGGTGCCAAAAGCTCTAACGCAGCCGTGTCCTGTTATAATTTAATTGAATGCACTTGCAGAGCGGCTTGTATTGGAAACAGAACTTCCGATCCCCTAATTTGTTTATGAGATCTAGAGACTAGAATCAAAGCATTGCAGCCAGCAAGGGCAGCTTCTCTGTACTTGCTTTTGTTGATTGTCATGTGGCTTGAACATTCCATGGCATGAACTTTAGTTTACGTGTATTAACTCAATATTATGTAGGAACTTACAAATGCATCTGTGAATGAGCTGTAGACTTAGACATCCTGGGTTTGATTCCGTACTAGAAGTTTCCCTGGATTAGTGGGTGCACTTGTGTAGCTGTGGTTTACTCCCCTGGGTAGTCTGAAGAGCTCTGCCTTGGCGAGTTTGCACTTCTTAAAATTTTTTTTTGTGCTCTGACATCCTTATTTTTTCTCAATTGTTTATTGTTTACAGATAAGGATTTAAGTTATGATCATTTGGCCTCGGGGCTAAAGGCTGCTCTACAAAATGAAAGATCTGCGTTCGATGCTGATCGTCTGCAAAAGTACACCGGTATTATGCTTTTTAAATCTTGTACAATTGCTATGGTTTCTTTTCAAGGATATTTGTATTAAAGAGAAATTCTAGGGACAACCTCCCCTGCGTCCCCGCCATGGAACTGGCTCAGCAGCTAATATTAAAACAAAAAAAAAAAGAAAAGAAAAAAACAAAAACAAAAACAAAAATGAAACATCCTGTATGCGGAAAGGAGGGAAATCAAAACAAAAACACAAATTGCTTGACTCCAACTAACGACTCATGAGATTGACTACGATATTTGAACTTCAAGACGGAATATCACATCCACAGACCATCTCGAACCTGCTTATGATAAAGTAATAGCGTTGACTCGCAAGCTATGATGGAAGTATGACAAACAAGGATCATTTACATGTATCTGTTTCAACTCCTCATTAGGATAGATGGTGAATAATAAGCAAACCACAAAATCTTCTAGTTCCAGGAGCCTAGACCCGAGAAGAAGATCTCCAACCAAAGAATTAAAACACAGGCTGACATAGAACAAGAAATTACCTCAAGAACAAATACTGACACACATAAAAAGAAAAAGACTTCATAAAATCCCAAAGCGTTCATTGATATTAGACAAAACACAACATCCCTAACAAGCCCAACATCCTAATCAGCGAAACAAAACACCAAATTTCATTTCCAAACACGTATAAAAGACGCAGCAAACCTACAAATTAAATCCAACCCACTTCATAACAAATGGATAAAACACAGGAAATTGATACGCTAGAAAACTCGCGTAGAAGAAGAAGGTCCAAAGAGAGGGTTCTCCTTGAGAGGCTGGAATGAGAACCCAATAAAACTATGTAATCAAATACCATTTCATCTCTTATAATATTTTTATTCAACTTTTTCTCTCTCATTTCCCAAAACCCAATAAAACACCTTAACTCACACTATTTCACTACTATTCATAGATATATTGAAATATTCTAAGTATCTAAATGGACCCTAATTGTTTAAATTTGTTTGTGTATGGAATGTATATCTTAGACTATGGAAATATTTTCTCTATAAGAGATGAAATGGTATTTGTTTACATAGTTAAGTAATGGGATCATTGTATGATGTCAGGTCCTCAGTTACGTGAGCTGTTGAAATGGCCCAGACCGCTTCCTTTGGAGGAGGAACGTGTTCGTTTACTGCATGAGGTCAAATACTTGTACTTACTAAAGTTTTAATTGCTGCATTGTCACAGCATCTCGTGTGTTTCTCACGCTTGTTGAGAGCAGTACTTGCAAGTTTCTAAATGTTCTAGTTCTTAGATATCTAGTTTGCTATCAGCAGAATTAGTTGTTTGATATTGTTAACTCCAATGCTCTAGGTTGGCTTTGAACTGGAAAGAAGCTTCGATGGCAAAGCATCCAATCTGGTGAAGTCCTGTGGAAAATCAGCTTTGAACCTTGTGGCTCTTGTTACACGTCACTTTCCCGGTATCACTTGCTCATAGTTTCTTTTCTTTCTTTTGGTTGTGTGTACATATTGTCTGCCATAAATTCTCCATCTGTTTAATATGAATATGTTTTTATATGGTTATATATCTGATTTCAAACAAACTAAATTGTTCTAGGCTTTCGAGACCACTCGCTATACAAAGGCCACCAGGTATTCTTGTATAAAAGAGCTCAGATATTTGTAGCAGATTTATGGGGTGCCTTTAAAGGCCAATCATATGGAGAATTTGATGACATTGGTTCCATCACCATAATGGCGGACTATATTGTTCCAGCTGTGCTTCGACAGCTCGGTGCCCTAAAATATAGTTCGACCCTTGCCAGCATGATTGAAGCCAATAGTGAAATAGGTCCAGGTAGTGAGGAGGAAGTTGAACTGCGAGCTTGCTCTATACATGCTGTGGAGAAAATGAGGGAATTAATCAGTTCAAAATTAGGAAAGCCGGTATGGTTAATCTTTTTTGTTTGGTGCCATTTCTATTTTCAGTTCAGTTGCAAGCACATGGGGTTTTCTTCCTTTTGTTTTCCAAAGTTTGAGACATATATTAACTACAGTTCATTTCCATTTTATGTTCTTTTATTTCCATATATTAACTGCTATGCTTTCAGACAATTTGATTTATTTACACAGAGCAAAGTATACATGTTTGTGATTTATGATGGCCTACAGTGTGACGGCGACGCATTCTTTTTTCCTTGGAAAATTCCATTTTATGTTCATGTATTTCCATATACCAACTGCTATGCTTTCGGACAATTTGATTTATTTACACAGCAAAGTATACATGTTTGTGATATATGATGGCCTACAGTTGACGGTGACGCATTCATTTTTCCTTGGAAAATTCTCTGTCTTGTTCTTCTGCAATTGTGACTGAAAATGACACATTATTATTCTCTTTCAGTACGTCATTGGTTATCTGCTTTCATCATATCCTAACTGTAGGACTTTTTGTCTACAGGTGTTGAGCGTGGAGTTAGACCTTTGGCTTTGGGCTTCTGGAATTCAATGTTCATCATTGCAACACCATCGAACGCTCTCAATATATTATTAAGTGCATCTTACACTATGGTAGTGTTCCTCTTAAGTATTTAGTCAAAATTATGAATTGAAGTTGTAGGTATCGAGGTAACGGATTCATAACAGCCTTTTAAAACTCCTTTTAGATAGTCACATCTTATGGAGGATGCTTTTATAACTAATTTACTTTTCATTTGCTATGAATGAACCAGTGGATCTTATGAAACATGATTAGCTTTCAAATGATATACTTGATGCTGTTTTTCCTTTGGATCCTATTTTTATTTGACTATAATTTACAAAATTAATGTCCCTGGAACTGTGGCAGCTGTTATATAAAAGACAAATCTGGTAGTCTTCAAGAGTGCCATGGCATGTAATTTTGATGAAGCTGAATATTTTGTTCAAAATAGGTAATCCCTTTTAGTCTATTCAAAGGGCTACCTGGTCAGATAGCTGTCGGGATAAGCGTAAGCATTAGGAGAATCAAGTAATCAACTATTCCAGAAATTTTTCTCCGCATGGGCATCATGAACCGGATGGTCACTATCATATCTGCTAGATCAGAAATGCAATTTAAATCTAATTTAAAATATGCATGTTTTGGGTGCTTCTCTGTGCATGCATGACATTGTGTGAGCATTGTTGTTACGACATAGAGAGAGATCTTAAACCTGTTCTTTGGAGTGCCCAAATTTGGAGGGGTGGTCAACTGCATCGAATACTACTCACTGGTAAGCAACACTTGCTTCAAGGTAGTGTTGCCCTCCCCTACTTTGATAGGTTCATATGGAGAGGAGTGAGACCCATTGGCATAAGGCACTCTTTCATTCCACCTCTCATTAGTTCACACCTGAAATAACAAGATAACAAGCATCATGCCCTGGTTAGGCAATAAGCTGTAATCAATACATTGAGTGATGGAAGTAGTTGTTTCATTCTTTTATTCAACATGTTGCATATTTAAATAAACGGAGAATGAGGGTTGTTTATAATAGGTGAAAGCATGCAAGTGTAAAAAAATGTTGTGAGATTTCTGTTCTGTGCATGGTACGTAGTTGATGATTTTGTAGGTTAGCAAGATAGGCAAACATCGTGGATGACATCAAAAGTGATATTATTTTGGTTTAAAGTGGCATTTTTTAGGACGTTTAGATAGTTCAGCTCTTAAGATGTTTAAGAATCATAAATTATTTTTTCTAATAATACACTCAATTAGAATATCTTCAAACTCATGAAACTATCTTCGGTATCACAAGAAGTCTACTTTTTTCGTCAATATTATCAATGTTGAGAGATAAGAAATGTGCTTGAGTCCACAGAATGAGAGTTCAATGTCACATTTCTCTGTCATCAGTACTGAGATTTGCTGTCTACAAATGCTGGGAGGTATATCTTGAACCTCTTTGATGTCACAATTCCACCATTCTCTCTTCCTGGAATTGTTCTGCAGCCTCCCCAACAATCTTTTCCCATTCTGGAATGCCTTCTTAAATCTGCATATGACCATGACAATGAATAACTACTTCTTGCTGAATGGAAGATGGTTCGGTTCCAACTCTGGTGGCTAACATATGCTACTAGAATTATTGAAAGTAATATCATTGCTTTGGTACTTGTGTATTCGATGTATTATACATTTCCAAGGTGGTGGCTTTCAGTTGTTGGTAGGTTTGCTAATTAATGGCCGTGAGTGCCGAACCTCACATTATTTGAGAGTTTGGAGCCAGTTTTCTTCAGGCGATCTTTCCCTTTTGTTCCATGTGTGAGCAGCTCTAATTACTCAGGGTAAGTTGTGCCTGCAAATCTTACTTATATGCATAGTTTAAAATATGAAATGCATTCTATTCCTTTTCTCTGCATAGGTGTTAGTGCGTCTAGTGCAGTACTATTTGAAGCTTTTACAAGCAGTTAAGGGAAGATATAAAGTAGAAACTTTACCTGGTATGTGACGTGAGCAGGCATATATATTCGATTGAAATACCAAATAGCTCTGGTTGCGCAGGGAAAATGGTCAAGTCAGGAAACGACCTCCATTTTGTGTCAAAATGCTGCTATATTAACCCCATTTATCTCCAGGTAGAAGACCCAAGATCTATATTTCGACTACCAGAAGATTGCCTTGCTTGGCCAGTAACCCATCCTCATCCACAACTCTGATCGGTCCGCTGAGGTAATGGACCTGGACCACTTTCCTGACCAGTGATCATTGCCCTACTCAAAATTATCTTGCTCATAGGATATAAGATAATCTCAATTAGTAGTTTCTTCTTGTGGGGTCGATGGCAACATATTCCCGTCTAGGGTTCTTTTTTCTCAAGTATATAGGTTAAAGTTCATCCTTACAGTTACTGCTGAGAGGTCTATGAATTTCAAATCAAGTGCAGAATCATCATCTTTAATGACACCCCAGCTTTTACCTCTGAAACTTGGAGTATGAGAATGCCAATGGTTTTGGACAGGAAAGTTTTGCTCCAATGGCTTATTTGTCAAGTCTATGGGCAAAAACAATAGTCTTTTAGAGTTGGAGGAGCCATGTTGAGTTTAGTGGAAGAGAAGATCATGGCATGGGATTTTTGCTGTGTACTTTTTAGGGGTAGTTAAGTAGCCTTATTTGGACAAATCACCGTTGACTTCCATGCAGGGGACCCATCACCACTAGTCGATGTATCATGTAGTTGGGAGGAGCCATGGTGACGATTTTTCGAAATGGTCCGTCCCTGACGTCTTTCCCGGCTTTCAACAAAAGCACAAATACCGCTGACGCTTGGAAAGTTTGGGAGGGCTCTAATTTGAATATAGAAATCATTTCATATCATATCATTTTATGATTAACTTTTTTCATATAAAATATAATAAAAAATTTAATTTTTTCAAATCTTCAAATAATATAAAAATTAATATTTGAATGATATTTTATTTAATTTATCTAAAATCATTTCATTTTACTATCCAAACGAATTTAAACACGAGCTCCAAATTTGAAAAAATGTAGAGATATTTTTTAGATTTCCGTGTAGACTTTGTTTTAAGACATGTCAAAACTATTCAAATTTTGTTCGTCCAATTGCACTTCCAATTTTCGAGACATGGAAGAAGAGTAATACTATTCATTATTCTAATTTTCATTATCCTCTCATCATCTTATGATGTGGTATTAGATAATTATAAATTATTATTTATATTTAACTTGTGAACTTATCATCTAATGTTACATCATTATTACATTCAATAAACAATGATAAAAAAGAAAAAAAAAGAACCCTAATCTTAATCGGAAAGCACTTGGGAAATGAGTTTTAAGAAATCCAGCGAAGGACATTAGGAAGGGCCCTCAACGGTTATATTAATATAGATATTCCTTCCCTTCATATCCAATCGAATAATCAGTTCCAAAAAGAGGGAAAAAAAAAAATAGCAAAAAAAAGAGGACTTCCTTCACCACCTGAGTATTTCCGACAAATATTCATGTTTAATTACGATTGTTTCCTAGTTTATTCATGGCAGGAAAATCTGTAGATATCAGTAGAGGAAATTATCGACTCAAGAAATAAACAGCTAGCTATCCCCTCAAATTCCCCTTACAAGCTTCATAGTTTCTCGCCCCCCGTATTATTGAATTTACTCCATAATCGCCTAATCTATACGATAATGCCCTGGGTTGATCATGTTAGTTCTTTCAACATCAAGCAAACTTAAATGTCTTGAGGAAATTTCCTACTTCGAAACGCTGTACCGACCGGCATGCATGATTGGGAAACCTTTAGTTTTCATCTTGAAATACTTGAAAGAAGGATAAGGCTTTCCAATGATGCTTATAAAGATTGATGAACTAGAACTAGAAAAATTTTCAAATACCGTACAAAGCTAATAAATTATAAGGAACTCACAATATAGATGGGTGGGCATGCTTGATATGATCCTTTGCAGAGTAGTCCTGGGTTATAGCATCTCCACTAAAGTTTACCATCTCACTCTGGGAACCTCTCCTAGTTTTAACCTCAGCATGCTGCGCGGGAGGTACCTCCGGCTCTGGGTGCCACCGGTTGTACGTGCAGATCAGGAAGTTTCTGCTGCCATTGCTTTTTCTTCACATCTACATGAGGCACAACCACTGGACCAGTCTTGGAGGTTGGACCGACCATATCTAGCCATGGCTGATGGCTCTATTCAAATTCTCAGTCGTGGTCTTGTTCAAGACAAGGAAAGTTGGGTACGTATCTTGTGAACCAATACATCCTTTGATGGAAAGAAGAGTCACCTAAGGTTTCATTTTCGTTTGAAAATTTTGACGTCCATGATAGGTACCATTGAGTAGGACCTTTTTTTTTTTTTTGGCTTCTCCTCTATTGTGGATGGATGGACCACGTACATAAACGTGATTGAATTTCTGGCACTGTTTTCTTCTTTTCTTTTCTTTACTTTACTCGTATATAATATATATGGTGAGAGAAGAAGAGAATGCCATACTGTGCAATGGGCTTCTGCTCAGGTTAAACAGTGCATAAAGATGAGAAACGTTCAGCTCCTCATCGAGGAATAATGCCCCGCACTTATCGAATTGATCAAAGCCGATTTTTGTGGTGTATGATCTGATCTAAAACATTATAATTTGGACTAGATTGGGGATGGAGTTGGGTACAATCATCATTTTGGAATAGAAACTCATGGCTTCAAGCTAATCCAACTTACCTCACAAAAGGACCCCACATATCGGAATCTTGAAGATATAGCTAGCAAATTCTTGATGGATTTTGATTTGAACTCTTGTTTGTTCTTACAGACACAGGAAAAAATAAAAAAATAAAAAAATCTCTCTATTTTGCTTTAATTACATGAGATCATCAGCTGGTCCCCAGAAACTATTCACAGATCTTGTACTACTTTCTTCACTGCACGAGTTCTTATCTGATTATAAATAAATTGGCAGAGCATTATTGCAAGGAAATGAAAGTAGGACTTTTCTGGGGGGAGGGGGGAGGTGGGGGGTGGCGGGGTGGGGCAGGCATGACCTGTTTGTTCATGTCAACTAGCTGGTATAGGTGCTTTAATTTGGCTACTGATATAGGGTATTTTTTAACTATTTCGCACACTAATATATTCTTTCTTGAAAAAAAAAAAAATTCTTAAGTTCAAACGTGGTTTTGTATGATAACAAAGGATTAGAATAATTCAGAATGTTTAAATAATACCTACTGAAATATTTAATTGGAATTGTCCTCAACTTCAAGTAACCAAACAAACTTGTCGATTTTCTTTTCAATGTAATGAAAATGTCCCAGATTTTATTGTAACAAACAAAATAGAAGCATTTCAAAAAAAAAAAAAAACACAGAAGAAGAGAAGAAGAAAAGAGATCAAACCCTGCTGCCTTAATCGATCGGAGTAATCCATTCTTGATATGTGCTCTATGTTAATGGCTAGGACTTGTTTAATCATGAGAAACCAGAAGTCTCTCGTGGCATGCATCTTACGTATTGATGTTCGTATATCAAACAAATTCAGATGGCTTATTTTGATTATTTAATTTCCTACATTTGAAATAGATGAAGGGAAAAAATCTACCAAACATTCTACTATTCACACAATTTCTACACACTACATTTTTTTTAAATTTTTATTATTTTTTCTTTTATTAAATATTTAATATATGAATAATGAATAGAATAATTGAATTAATTTAAAAAGAATAAACTCAACAAAAATATTAAAAAAATTAAAAAAATATGGTATATGAAAGTTGTGTAGTATTAGGTAACATCAAGTTACCTAAAGAGTCATCAACAATCTAACTCATCTAATAAAGTTAGATAGGAAAATATCAAATTCAATCAAGTTAATTTATAAAATTTTTTTATTTTTTATAATCTAATATTTCTCTTAATTTTTCCTCAAAAGTAAATAAGCTCGATCCCATCTACTGCCGGCCTATGGCAGGACTAGGTCATATCACTTAATTTACACGGCCTTTTGTTCAATATTCTTGTTATATAATTGTTCTCAACATAAACAAGTACGAACTTTTTTTTTTGGGGGGGTTCTAGAACGAAGACAGGAGAACCCAATGCAAAGCCAAAGAATCCTCCTTTTTTGACCCATCTTCTTATCTTACATCAACATTGATGCCGTAGTTTATTATTCTATTATATAAACTACAAGTTTTATTTCCTTATAGAGCGTGTAAAATATTTCCCATTTGGTAAGATTTACAACTTTCCTAGATTTTCGTAGATAAAATAAAATAAAATGGGATGAATTGAAATTAAAATTAAAAAATTAAATAAAATATTGTTAAAATATATTTTTTAATATTATTTTGTATTAAAATTTGAAAAAATTATAATGAATAGATGAAATTAGATGAGATATTTTCTGAAAATAAATGAAGCCTTAGTTTCTTTGTAATTAAATAATCCCATTTAAATATTATTAGAGAGTTTAAGCATGAAGAAAAATTTTACTCGTTATTCTCACATCACAAATTATACATAATTTTTTTTTCTTTTATTAAATATGTGATGTATGAATAATAAGTAAAAAAATTTAACTAATTTAGAAATAATAAAATCAAAAAATTTTAAAAAATAAAATAAATATAATGCTTGAGAATAATGAGTACTAAAACTCTAGGCGTAAATAAAGATATGTGTGATAAGACAGTAGAGACACGGGCAATTCCCAATGATTAAAGTTGAAAAATATTGAAGTTAAGAGGAAAAAAACCAAAAAAAATTGATCCAGAGAAAGAGAAAGGGTTAGAGCAGAAAACCTTAAAGATTGCTAAAACAATCAACAGATCAAAATCAACACTAGTACTAAAGAACTCGAATCTATTTCTCTGAAATATTGATATGTCTATCCTCTTAATGGTTTAAAAAAGTTATTAAATTAATAAATCTTATCTGAGATATAATTGCTTTGCTCTGAAGATTTTGCTGTAATATTCCTACAATCACGTTATTGGAGAAAATGATATGACAGAGAACATATAAATGTAGAAATTGCACATGAAACGCTAGTTTTCAGGAACGTTGAGAGCTCAACTCAATGGGTCACATCAAATTTGAATTCCAATCTCAGCCAGACATTACGTATTAGTTCTTCACGTTACAATGTTATCAGTTCCGACTTCTGAGACTTCCCTCGCTTAGTTATCTAAATCATTTTATTTTATTATTATTATTTTTTTAAATTTTAAAATAATAATAATAATTTATTCCAATCTCATTTCATTGTATTCCTATAATCAATCGAGATTTTTTTTTTTTTTTTTTTGAAAAGAGTAGTTAGTAGTTATATACGTAGCCTTCTGACTGAATGTGTGGGTTTTGACAGGTGCATGGGAAATTAGTAGCAAGTGGGGGGCGTAGAGGATAAGGATGCCACATCGTGAGTGAGTAGGCCATTCTAAGGAATTTGTCCTCTTTCGACACTTCACGCGCCGCATAATTAAGTCATTCATTGTACCCTTTTTGCAATCTGCAGCACATGCGATATCTAAACCCAAATCTATACTCATGTACCCATAACATGCGTGCACTACGTTGGTCTATCTACACCTCGGCTCCGCCATCCATCCCCTCCCTCTTATTTTTGACTCCTTGTCTCGGCTTTTTGTTTCCATCCGATACAAGTTTGACGATACGATACTCATTTCAAAATGATTTGCCATAAATAACAGAAAATATCTCGATACTCATTTAAACTCTTTTCAAACAGAAATAATAAGATTTTTGTGAAAATTGACATTTTTTTTTCTTATTTTTGAGAAAAAAGATCGAAGTTAGAAACTTTATCATTCTGATTAAATTTTAAAATTTAAATATTACAAATCAAATTATATTATAATTTGTATGAGCTGGACTTGAGTTGATGGGCTAGTTTGGGCTCAATTTTAGATGGGCTTCAGTTGGGTTTGCCATATTAACACCTCGTAAAATCACGTAATGTCGATTATGGTTAAACTCAAAAGGGTATTAAAATTAATTAACAGTTTAATTAAAAAGTTTAATTTTGATTTCCCAACTGTGCCACCTAACTTGTGAGCAGCATACATAAATTATCCCTACTAAACCTCATATAGTTTTCACTTGCTAACCATGGTTGTGTTTCCTGATTTCACACAAAACCCCTCAATGATTAGTCCCATAAAATACCATTATCTTTCACCCCCACTTGCAATATAATAACCCCACATTCACACACAAACACGCGAATATTTTCATACATGTGATGTGCATCGACCAAGATAATTATTAATTAAAAATAATAATACAAATTAAAAAAAAAAAAAAACCCGTTTTAGTAGCTTTCTCAGACTCCAGAAACTTTGAATATGATGAAAAAAAAAAAAAATGATAATTGTAGTAATAAGTATGCAAGCGTTTATAATTATTTTGAAAAAAATTAAATAAATATTAAATTCTATTATTTTTTTTAAATGATTACATAATTCTTATATATCCCACAGCTACGTGTAACATTAAACAAAAGAGAAAATGTGGGGTGGGAGTTCGGAAGAGAAAAAAAAAAAAAAAAATGAAAAGGAAAGTGGTAGCCCAACACAATCAATTATCCCAATCCACAAACAAAAGCTATAGAAAGAATCCAACGGTGGAGGAACATCCATCCGCGGAGACACGGAGCCGCTCGCGCCCAATACCTTGGAATCTCTCTCCCTCTCTCTCATAGACACAAGCACACGGCGACCTTTCTCTCTTCTGTTCTCTCCCAACAAAACAAACAGTACCTCTGCGTGTGTGTGCCCCCACCTTCCCCAACCCACTACCCAACTAACCCAACTATAGTTAAATCAAAACCCCACCCCTCCATTTCTTCCTCCCATTTATATATATCATCCTCCCATGTCTTCTTCCAGACCTTAATTTCGTTCTCTCTCTCTCTCCATCTCCGTTCCAAGCTTCTTCCTTTTACAAGAAAGCCTTTTGGCCCTTTTTCCTTGCGCTGTATGGTATAATCACATTCCTCAATATATAATTTTTGGGGTAGTTGAATTTCATGTGAGAGAACGAGTCTTGATCATTGACTATTAACCAACCGAAACATTAAACACAGTGAATTAAGGTTAGAAGAAGACATGAGTTGCAACGGATGCAGAGTTCTCCGAAAGGGTTGCAGCGAGTCGTGTGTACTACGCCCTTGCTTGCAGTGGATCGAAACCCCCGAAGCCCAAGGACACGCCACCGTCTTCGTCGCCAAGTTCTTCGGTCGTGCCGGCCTCATGTCCTTCATCTCCAACGTCCCCGAGTCCCAGAGACCTGGTATATATAAATATTACTTCCTGTATCTAATATACCTCCAAGTTGTGCGAGTACGTACGTATTGCGAGCGTCTAATACTAGATACATGGATCTATGTTCTGTCAAAGATTAGAAATTTAGAAGAACCTGATACGGATTAAAATATATATTCATTCTGATATGACAAACGTGTCTTCAATCGTTTCTATTTCTGTTTCGTCTTCTTTACCATGCTAGTAAGTCTTCGTTCTGATTCTTCTTTTTTTCCTTTTTTTTGCTCCGTTTGGTGTACTTTAGCTTTGTTTCAGTCTTTGTTGTTTGAAGCTTGTGGACGTACCGTGAATCCCGTAAACGGCGCTGTCGGGCTTTTATGGACTGGAAACTGGCACGTATGCCAGGCGGCTGTCGAGACCGTCCTACGAGGCGGCGCGTTGCGTCCGATTCCTGAGCTTCTTCACTCTGGGGGTGCTCCGACTTCGACTCCAGCGTCCGATGAAACATCCGAGGCCGACGAAGTCACCTGTTCGGACATGTGGAGACTAGGGAATCCGAGTCTGAATTCCCGGCCCAAGGTCTCCCCGAAGCGCAAGCGATCTACCGAA
Source organism: Juglans regia (assembly GCF_001411555.2). Lineage (NCBI taxonomy): Eukaryota > Viridiplantae > Streptophyta > Magnoliopsida > Fagales > Juglandaceae > Juglans > Juglans regia. The sequence goes on from NC_049907.1 coordinate 871,863, forward strand.
GACCCGACCGCACTCGATCTCCGTCTGACTCCCAGTTTCCCAGCCAAGTTATTGGCCCAGAAGCCGGAGATCCGGCGGCCGGGCACTCCCTCCATGAATTCCGCGGAGTCCGTGACGACCACGTGCTTCGAAAGCAGCTTGGCAGATCAAAATGGACATGGAGGGGACCGAAAGCTCCTCCTCAACCTGTTCGTTTGAAATGGGTGAACATCACGTTCTTAACGCTTGCGAGATCGCCGTAATGCCCCTATGAACTAGCTTTTTACTTTCAGTTTTCGTTTTCTTCTTTCTTTGGGAGAAAAAGTTTTCCCGGAATTCAAGTCCGGCGAGATTTTGTGAATTACCGGCACAGGATTTCTCTCCTTCTTGTCATTTAGAGAGAGAGAGAGAGGAAGATGATAGTTTTGTCGGTGATGTTTTTTTTTTATAATTTTCCTGGGTTTCTTGGTATCTTGTATCATGTAGCTACGACTACGAGACATGAATAATGATTATAATTATTTCTGTTTCTTTGACTGTTCTGCGTTTTATCAAAAATTCATGAGTGGATGCATTGGGTTTAAGAGCTAGCTAGGAATCATAAATGGTCAGAATTTTAGGTGGGTCAGAGCATATGGCACTCTACTTGTCCGTAATCCGTATGACCGTAACCTGAGAACAGCTTTCCTAATCCATTTGCTCAATAAACGTGTGGGGACCAACTTGAAATCCAAACCAAAATCATCTCCATGTTTATCCACATTCATTTTACAGAGTCTCTGAGGATGGCCATGGTGATTTTGGAGTGCAAAGTCGCAAATTTATGGTGTATAAGAAAGAAAAGTTAGATAAATGCAGAGATATCATAAATTGATCTGTGGAATGTTAGGTATGCCAAGAGCCTGTTTGATGGCATATGATTCGATTTTTCAAATAAAAAATTTGTATTCGAAATCTTATTTTTTTATATATAAAAAAATATATACAGTAAAATAAATTTTATAATTTAACATATCATATTAAATTATTTTAATATATAAATTTATTTTTATCACAATTATTTGTGACCTAAGTACTCCAGATTATTTTGATCAATATATATTTATGATCTGACTACTGCTAGTAAACTTGGAGGTATACACATTTTATTTGATAGGACTAGGGGTGGGGGTGGGGGTGTATATAATATATATATATATATATATATATATATATTAAAACACATACACACAGAGTTAACATGATGAGTTGGATTGGAGAAAAAATAGAAGGGAAAGATAGAGACACAGTAGAAAGATTTTAGGAAATCTTATGAGGGGCCATGGCCTCTCTCTCTCTCTGCGTGGATTCGCAAGTGGTGTGGGTAGTGATGTATGTTTGACCTACCCTAAGCATTGATCGATGTTCTTTCTCTCAAAAATTACGTGGCGAATAAGCTCTGCGTCCAATGATTCCATTCCATCCGCTGATCGTTTTCTTTCTTTCTTTTATTTCTCTAATCAAGGACGTTCGCTTTTTTCTACAAGTTGATAAACATGAGACGTTGGTGTGTGTATATATACATTCATATATCGTGGCTGATCATGTACCTGTACGACATTCCTTTCTCCTTTTCGTCGTGGAAAACTAGAGAAACGTTTGCTCATCTTCGGTTGTACCTTTTGTTATTAATATTATATATAATACATCTGGAATGAATTAATTTTTTTTTTTCTAAGCATGCTGGAATGAATTAAATTCGGGTAAAAACTCCCTATTTCTCTTTGCAGGCAACGTCGTGTCGTGATTGACTTATATATATATATATATATATATATATATTCTTTTTATCGGCAATAATTTTGTCATAATTAACATTACTCAATTTAAAGAGTAATATTACGTATAATCGTGAAGTATATAAATATCGTACAGTCATTTTAAAAAAAAGTAAATAAATACGGGACTCACGTGAAAAGAAATTAATTTTTAATAATAGACCTACTCTTTAAAACGACTGCACGACATTTACGTACTCAACGATTATATGTAATATTACTTTAAAAAAAAACGTAAAAGAAAAATATGATGAGATCAAAAGTCATCTTAGTAGCTACATTTGAAAGTTTCTACGCTAGATATTATTTACATAACATAATTTGACTTAGAAAATATATTTTAAAATTTAAATATTATAAATCAAATTATATTACGTGAATGGTGTATAACGAATAGGCGTTACAATAATATTTTTCCTTTTAGGATAGTGTGTAGTGTAATAAAAACTCATAATGAAAGTGGTTTTAGTTGTAGTCTTGTGAGAAAATCCATCTAAAGATCTCTTAGATTACATTTAGATGTTGAGATGATCTCAAATGATATGACTTGATATAAGAATATTTAATATTTTGTGAATCATATTAAGATATGTTTGAATGCAAATATGTTGATATATGTGTTTAGGGGAATGCTTGAGTAATGAGTTGAGATGAGAATTTTGTGAATAATAATAAGATAGTTTGTGAGCAGTAGTGAGATAATTTGAGTTTAATATTTATTGAATTTTGAGAAATGAGAGAGAAAAAGTTAAATAAAATATATTGTAAAGTTAAAATATATACTGTTGAATATAATTTTTATTTTTAGATTTAAAAAAATTATAACGATTAGTTTGAATGTATTTATGTTTGAATGATATTTAGAAATGAAATAAGATGAGATGAGATGTGTGATGAAATGTAAATTGTTTCCAAGCATTTTCTAAATATATGAAGTATATTGAGATAAATTTAGCTAGTTAAAAAAATAATAAGTCCTATAAATAAATAATTTAAGATCAGTTGAGGTGAATCTATATTCTAAATATAAATTTAATATGCAGTCTTGGACGGTAAAACCAATTGAAGGCTCAAAATCTGATCTCATACTGTGCAGCGTCGCGAAACTTCTATAACATTCTTCTAAAATAAACACTCAAGAGTGTAGATCTTATCCAAAGAGTTAAATTATATATAGAGAGATATATATATAAAGGTTGAATCGGTGAATTATGATATAAACTAAACACAATCCAGACTCAAAAGATTTAAAATATGACATGAAGGCGATCTTATATTAAATAAACATAATTCTTACGTTAAAAAAAAGAGGCGGAATTAAGGTATGGGGATCTGCGGCTTTTGGTGAAGGGAAAGAGGCGTATCCATACGGAGAAGGTATCAAGAACGGGGTGGGGCTGATTAGGAGAAGAAATAGTGGGACCTACAACATTTGCGGTTTCTGCGTCCCTTTCAGCCAATGGGTAAGCCGAAGAGTTGGGACCTTTTGTCAGCGTCGATTTTGGCTGTCCTTACGTATTCTCTCTTTCTTTTATTTTCCTTAAATAAATTAATACTTATAATATACATTAATACGACTGTAGTTATATACAGTTATTTTTATATATTATATTAATATAATTAGTTAAAATAATTATTTTATATTAATTAAAAATAACATTAATAAACTATATAAAAAGTATATAAAATAACTCCACGTAAAATTTTTATATAAATATTTACTCATCCTTCTCCACTTGCGGGCATCGTCTCCTTCTCCTCTCCTCTCCTCTTATCTTGGGGAACCAGTGGGTGGAGTACACGTCATCGTCAACCCACCATTTGTTTCTTTTTAACGACAAAAAGAAAGACTCAACAAAAGAGCGATAGTGGGAGAGAGAGAGAGAGAGAGAGAGAGAGAGAGAGAGTTGCTTTGATTGGTTGGTTGGGTGGAAATGGGTTTGCTTCGGCAAAGGGTTCGGCTTTTTCTGAAATGCTGCGTGTCGCCGCATTTGCATTGGGCCCCACGGAACCTTCTCTCCTACAACTTGGGCTCCCACCACCCACCTCATGAGCTTCCATCCACTTGTTCATTGTCTCTTCTAATTTTAACTCTCCCCCACATATAATGTTCATATATAAGTTTACAACCACTTTCTGTATACCTCCTTGCTCATATCTCTGATATTTATTTATTTTATTTTCAATTTTATTAGAAATTTTTTAAAATATAAACCTCATACTTTACACACCACTTAAAAAATATATAAAATATGAAGATAAAAAAATAAAATCATATACTTGTAAGTGATGTGTAGGAATATGAGACTTCTGTATAGTACAACTCTTTTATTAAATACTTCAATCAAATATATATATATATATAATATTTTAAATGTAGGGTATTCGTGTTTTTTTATTTTTTTATCCGATGCCACCTAATTTTTAGTTTGAAATGAAAAACACTTATGGTATAAACAAATGGAAAAATAATTAGAGTGAAAACTAAACACGTGGAGAGGAGAGAATAAGATGGTGTTGGGTGGCCAGCAAAATTATTCTAATCAAGACCTAATGGGAGAGAAGTTCATGTGACGCGGATTTCACCACCGTTCCTCATGCCTATTCATTGAATTTAGGCCATTGCTATGAGGAATTCCAAGTTTCTTGGTGCAGATTAACCCCATAAAATATATATATATATATATATATATGATTATATTCGATATACAGTAAATCACTCAGCTTTGAATATGGGGCCAGGCCGGTCTGGTCCGGTCCAAACTTTTTTAGTTTTATAATGATATTCACATTAATTATTATAATCATGAAAGATAAATTAGAAGATCAGCAATAACTAAAGCTGAGTTCCCATTTTTAGGTTTTCTCGTGGGAAGAACAGTAGTTCTGCAACTTGGCCACGTCATCGGTGGCCGGCGACAATAATGGTTTTAATTTAATTAATTAATCGATTCTGTCAAGTTGCTTCTATACTTGGATATATTTAACTTAATTATAATAATATTATATTAGAACCAAAACAAATAAACGTCTATCCAGATGTGTAAATTATTTGAAACAAATAAACGAGGCTTCCCCCTTTTTTTTTTTCTTTAATTTTTGAAAAAAGAGGGCGCACATCAAATGTAAATTATTTGACAAGAATAGGCAACAGTACATGTACATGCAATAAATTATATATAGATGTGTGATTGTAAATAGCAATTAGTTGAGATGATGAAATGAATTTTGTGAGACCTATTTAAAATGAATTTAGATCATATTGTATTTATGGACCGGAAAGTTGAAAAAGGTTGTAAATCTCAGGTGTAAAGAAGTTTTGAGTTGAAAAAAATTATAAATCTTACGTGTAAAAATGTTTTGAGTTGAGATGAATTTAATAATTTAAAAGTTATATGTTTGAATTTTAAACTCAACTTAAAATTAGACTGAACTTTCAGTCTAAGTAACGGAGCGGCCTGAGTTGTTGTTTTATTAATGCAAGTTTTTTTAAAAAAAAAAAAATACTTTAGTTACAAATTGATGTGAATTGATGTGGTACGTAGATTGTAGAGTTATTTTTATTGTAAAGTATATCTAACAGATTTAATGAAATCATATCAATTTATAAATTTTTTTTATATAATTTATTTATGTCTATAAGAGTTTTTCTTTTTTTTTTCGCTGCTGAAAGTAGATCTTAAACCTTCGCTGCTTAAAGTGGATCTTAAACCCGCAAGATCTGCTGTAAGTCAAATACATTAATCACCAGGAAAGAGAGATAATTAGAGCTTCGCTAAAGAGTAGTAGTACTCATCATGATGAGTACTCTTATCTTTACAGATCAAGTACTGCGCTAGCGCGTGTACATACGAGCTGTGGTAAATAATCTGTCGATCGACAACTCTCAAGGCTGGAGCTGCAAGTAAGCTGGTCCCTATTGTCTTCATGAGCCAGAATTTGGGGGACACCGACAAAGGGAAAAGAAATGAGAATGATTAGTTTCATGAGTTTCCTTCTTTTTCATTTATATATATATATATATATATATATTTTATATTATCATTTTTTTTTCTTTTCTTTGTGTACGAAGAATTAAAGCTGAAACAGAAACAAAAAGTCTTGATTCAATAGCAAAACCGCAATAGCCACAAAAAGTATTGGTGAAAAAACCTAGAAGTACATGCAGACATTATTGCTAGCTCGATTCAATAGCAAAAACCCTAATAGCCACGTATATATGCAACTTACAAAAAAATATAATTTTCAATGATCAGTTGAAGTGTGGGCACCAGGAAGTACTACTGGGGATGATGGTAGCTTAAATATTTAATAAATGAACTTTTTTTTGTTTTTTTTTTAATGCAAGTTGGGGATCATCAAGCAATTTAGCACTTTGGGTCTACCTGAAAAGTTAATGGGGATGACGTACGATTACCCTACTTTGCTATATCCACGTTGGATTTTGAGATTGCGAATGCATAATTAATTTGCTCTGCTGGCCGGTTCCTTCCCTGGCTTTACAAAACCCATTTGTTTCATTCTTTATACGTCGACGTTCTTTAATTGCTAACTTTACCTTGTCTTGAATGGGTTCCTACATAACTGATCTATATATAATTGTGTACCTGCTGCATGCATGTCTTTGGTTTACGTATGCTATCATAGGGATCAATCATGGTACTGTAGAATTATTCCACAATGTAACGTACGTACGTGAACTCATGATCATCATGTTTTTACACCCATTTTGAATATCTTTAATCTTTGGATGCTTCTGATCATCGATGATACATACGTACGTAGTTCATGTAGAGCTTTGTTTTTTTACCTTATTATATATTGGAAATCATGTAGCCGACAATAAGTTAATTGCTGACTTGGATCTATATATATATCTACTAGCTTGGTATGCGTACATTAATGGAGTACTAAATAATGTATATTCTTCCTTTTTGTGTCGACAACAGCAGGATTAATTGAATTTTGGACCCCGGCCATTCTAACTTAATATTGCATCGATCCTTACTATATATGTAAGCATCATGCATATATCCAGCATTAATTAAACTCGATATATCCTAATCAATTACCAGGATTATCCTTATGATCATATATATATATATGTATACCATACTGGTTCTGTACGATTCACGTGATCTGGTTGGAATATGGCAACTTAATTACTATATTTAATTTGTTCACTTATATTATAAATAATGTTTATAATTAATTATTGTGTCACAATGGCAATGCCCCAACAGCTGTTACTTCCATTTCTGGATTATTGCATTTCGGGCTAATTAATTAATTGGTTCATTTTTTTCCTCTTTCGTTGCTAGCTGCTACCTACTGCATATTGTCATGAGAAACTCATATATAATTGAGTTTTTAGACCCCATTCTAATTGCTGTACATTTCCCCGAGTGGAAAACTGTGGAGAAAGGGAGGGGTACGTTAGTACATGATATTCAAAATTAATTAATTAGGTGTACGTAACCTTTCGACCCCTAGCTGGGAGTTAATATTAATTAAGCAACATTAATTTTTTTTAAGTGTCATTAATTCAATTTAAAGTAGTTAGCCCAGCCAGCTATGCCCATTGGTCATTATCACAAATCTAGTCATTTAGGATAAGAAATGAAAGACATATATAAATTTATATATATAAATATATAAATATATATGTACATGTGGTTCTCCTTTTTCTTTTTCTTTTTCTTTTTTCTTTCCTTAACCATTATTAATGTATGTACCTCGAGGAAGTGCATGTATCAAATACTTGCACAAAACATGTACATCCTTCTTTACTGACAATATATATATATATATATATGTAAATTTATCAGCTTATTTCATCCTAGTTATAAAAAGAGAGGACAATATCGTACGTGTAAAAGCATAGAATATTATTTTGTTGGTGCTACCTTACAATTAGTTGACGTGAAAACATATCATTTGGGGTGGAATTCATTATAATTATATAAAAAAAAATTAATATATTAATCTTCATTTTTTAATGCTAACATTTGACTTATGTAAAAGCTAGCTAGTATTAATTTCACATGAATTATATATAGTGCCTTGAGTATATATATCAATAATAAACTTACAAATATATATTATGTATTTTTTCATAAAATTATGCAGATGTGACAAACTAGCCACTACTATCAAGTAAAACAAAACTAAAAGAAAAAAAAAATTAAAAAAAAAAACCCAGAGAATCGGACGGCAAAAGTTGAAAGTGGTGGTGGAGTGGAAAGAAAATGTCCCTTGTAAAAAGACGAAAACATATGTGCTGTTCAATGGGAAAGTGACACGACGGTAAGTTAGAGGACGAGTGTAGATGCCGCCGACAGGGAATCGTGGAAGACATGGGAGTTCACGTGAGGTAGGCCCGAAAGACGGACGAAGGTACTGTAATTGGAGTAGTCCAGAACGCGCCGAGATGGTTGACCCGACCTCCTCGAATGCCCCTAAACCCTGGGGGGGGGCCATGCATCCACCCATCCATGCATGCTGACTGCTTGACGTTAAACAGAATGTTTTCTCCCCGAACGTTACTTTTGCCACGGCATGACTCATGACCCATATACCATGCATGCATGGACCATCCCTTCCCTCAATTGAGTCAATTTCAATATTATCGTTGAGTATTAAGGTTGGTTAATTTTTTTTTTTTTGCACATTATAAATCATAAATCATGATCATCAGTTTTAGCATATTTTGAGGTTCTGTTCATTTGTATCTTAAGAGATAGAGAGACGCTGATTACTATGTAGTTTCATTGAAGCAAATAAAAATTAAAGAAGAATCTGATCATCACAGGAAACAAGTTAGCCAGTATAGCCTGATGATAATGTTATTCTTCTCCCTGGGTCGGGATTCTTTGAAGTTTGTACGTGTGGATCAGATTCCATGCACGTACCTGATCACAATTCTATCTCCGTCGTCCACTGTCATGATATTGAGACCGCAAAAGATCTTATATTAAATATATGAGAGCTTTGCCACTTATTATCTCCACGAACGAACGATGCATGTATCACATTTTTTTTATTATTTTTTTAATTTTATTTTTCTTAAACTTATTGAATTATTCTACTCATCATGAATATATTACACATTTAATAAAAAAAATAAATAAAAAAAGTGTAGCATATAGTCATACGTGAAGATGATGAATATAATTTTTCATTACGCTAGCTAGTTTAGCTTCTGTAAAACTTCAAATTAATTGTACGTGGCTAATCCATATATACAGATCTATTGAAACGACCCAAACAAAAACAATGAAAATTGAGAAAAAAAACATCCATTCTCAATATTGCAGATAGACAAGATCATTACAAGCTTTCACTTTAGAGACCATGCATGCACGTACGTACGTACGTACCTTTTCCTTGAGATCAGTTGTCTTAAAATTAAGAGAATTATGTATAGGAATCCTGAAACTGGGTTTTACATAACTAGGTATGCAAATTAATTATGACAAGGAATTTCAGTGGGACAGTTGATCATTCACTAAAGCTAGGATCATCTGAAGGTGCTCTCAATGCTCTCATTCAATCTATATCAAGTACGTACGATCTGATCAGGACAAGAGTCTCAAATATTTGTTAGAAATTAGAATGCTAGAAACTCCACACAACAGAGGTCTTTTGTTCGTGACATCCTCTGTGTTGTGTCTTTCTTTTTTCTAGTTTTTAAGTTCTAACTATAGTTTCTTTTTTCTTTTTTATTTTTACTGTTGAGTGAATTTCTTATTTTTTTTAGAGAAATGATACTTGCAGTCGTGAGCGTGCAGTCGCTTTGAAAAAAGTGAATAAATAAGGGATCCACCTGAAAAGAAATTAATTTTTTAATAGTGGACCCCACTCTTTTTCAAAGCGACTGCACGACGTTTACGCATTCCACGACTGTATGTAGCATTACTCTTTTTTTTATAGTCGAGTGTAGAGAGTTTGGTCTGTGGCTCTTTTTGAAAGCTTCTTATCCTTATTTCAGTCTCTAGAACTTGTTATGGGCAACCATTTAGGTCATTAAAATTATAATCGTATGGGGCCTTCTTTAGATGGGTGAAGGACTTTAGCATCAGTGCTTCACCCTGAGAAGTAGGCCTACAAAGCCCATCCAAGCCTCCTGCTACTTTGGTTATGGGACCACTTGATGGCATTTGGTTCAAAAGGAAAGCGGAGCAGCACGGCCTAAAGAAAGGTTGTGGTGGGTCATCAAACACGTACGGCTTAGTTGGGCCTATACCAATGTGAAAACTAAAAAAACATTAATGACTTGAGCCATGTTGGCCCAGGTTCCGGCATGATTCTGGCAACCCAAGGAAAAAACACACACAGCAAAATAATAATGCTACAAACCTTTTTTATTTTAGAAAAATAAATTTTGATGGATGATATCACCCCATCGTAAATTGCGATAGATAAAAAAAGTGATAGGAGATAGAAAAAATGAGTGTTTGCAAAAAGATTTAGAGCAGCAGCATTGAAGGAAGGAATTAATACAAAATAGTCATATAAAATATGTGCCTCATGAATAATTATATATTATCCAATCTCTCTCATTCTATAAAGAATCACTAAGTTGTGTTTAGTTGTTAGAATCAAACCCAATTCATCTCAACTAATCACTACTTTTTCAATTTTTTTATAAAAAATTAAACTTATTTCAACCTAAAAAATTTAAACTCTATCTCAATGGGATCCGCAAAATACTAATATATATTCACAACTTAACTTAACTCATCTCAACATCCAGACGTAATTTAAAAAATGTTATTTATTTATTTCCCAAACATGTGGAAATTGTCTAATTAGATCGTTGATATATATATATATATATATATATATATATACATATATATAGGTGAATGACAAAGTTGAATGTTCAGGATAGAGTTTTCTTCCCACAAAAAGACAAGAATTTCTTGATTAATGGATTAACATACAAATGATCACTCTAATCTATCTCGCGGTGTTTAATTTTTTTATGATCAGTTCAGTCATTAGGAAACTCCTTTGAGTAGAATTAATTTTATCCATTATATACTCTGAGACTACGTACGTTAAATCACAACTTATCTTAAAATTTGAAGTGATGTAAAAAAATAAATTTAATTACTTCAATTATATCTCCAACTTGTATAGAACGTAACAGGAGAAAATCTTCACAACTCAGTCAAGAAATTTGCACAAGAGACGGATTGTCCTTCCAGCCGTTCAATGTTCGAAGCTGGTACTGTCTTACACCCTGGCGCTTCTATATGATCATGTTCCGGGTAATTAAGTTTTCATTCCTTAAATAAACTTACATATATAAACCTAATTATTTCATGAGTGTGCTTATTGTTGGGAAAAACGACAAGAAGAGAATAGTAAAATAAAGCTATCAAAAAATCACATACAACACAAAATTTACGTTGTTCAGTAATGTGTAGGGGAGGGGGAGGTTTGGGGGATGAGATGAGAATTTTATGTTTTGTTTTGAAGTTTAAAATATTATGTTTTAATATTATTATTGTTTTGGTATTTGAAAAAGGTATATTGAGATTTGAAAAAACTGAATTGTTTATTATATTTTATATGGGGATTTGAAAAATGTATAATGATGAGATGAAATGAGATGAGAATTTTGTGTTTTATCTAGTGTCCCAAACCTACTCTAAGTCCATGGAGTTACAGAGAATTTTTATTTAGAAGAAAGTTGAAGTACACAGTGAGAATACAAGATCTCTCTCTCCTCACAATCACTCCCTCTCTCTCTAGCGTGTCTATCAAGTTTTTGAAGAATTCTTGTACGTCTGCCTCACAAAAATCACATTTCACTGTATATAAAAATGATATATATATATATATGCGGTGAAGTGAAAACTTTAAGGTTGTAAACTTCCAAATTATTCATTTGAATAAAGTGTCGAGTGCGATTCGAGCAAATTTTATGTCTGGTGTTCACTCGAGCGAGACTCAAGCAAACTTTTTGTTTGATCTTTGCTTGAGCCATCTATCAAACGAACCTCGAATATAGACTCTTTGCCTAAATTTTGCTCAAACGATATGTTGTACTTGAGCAAACTCTTGGATTGCCTTGGCTCGAATAAAGAACCAGACTCCACATCCAACAATGCTTATAGCTTTAATTTGTTATCAAATTTGGGTATCTACAGCTAGGGCTAAAGCACATGCATGGTACTTAAAATATTATTTATTTTCATGCTTACAACTTTGGATTTTGCGTTGTCTTAATGATGGAAAGCCGAAGACCATGCATGGATACCACAAAATTCCCCTCTCGATCGGATATTCCAAAAAACCTGGTTGAAATGGTTGCTGTTGCACATATGTCCTCTAGTCCTTGTACCGCGAGTTTAGGAATCCTTCTCAAAATTCTCATGCAGAATCATTAAAATCACTCCTACCTTTAACTTACATGGTTTTCCTTATACTCTTCACCTGGATTCTTTTTATATTTTCCAGCGGCCTTTAGCTGTATGCATGCTAGCTTTTTGAAAGCTGCTAGCTCCTCGTAACGATTAACTATTATTTGTTGCTCTGAACAGTGAAAAGAATGGAAAAGTTTGTCGTCTACTTTCGTTGATAACGTGCAGACAAACTGTCCAACTTAGAACAGCGAAAATCTGGTATATAGCGTGAAAATTACTATGGTAAGAAAACAAGGATCATGGAGAGCTACTAATTAAATATTGAGACATTTACAGAATATTAATTACTAAATCAGACATGGATTTAATTTAAAAGAGAAGGGATCGAGAAATAAAAAACAGGAAACTAGTTAATGACATGACTTATATTCTATGCATGCAGCTAGCTCTCGGAAAAGGAGACTATGAATTAGAGTAATGATTTGTATAAATTATAAAGAGAAAATATATTTGTAACCATAAATTGTATAATCGTCACATAATTATTGTGAAAAAAGTGAATAATATGTAATAATTTATATAAAAAAATTAATTTTTTAATAGTAAATTTTTTTTTTAAAAATAATTATACAATATTTACATACTTCACGATTATACAATTTAGTTTGGACTACGAATCTATGATGATACTTGTAAGTCTTAAATAGTAAGTAACAATAATAAGTCGGGAAAAGAGGGTAAGTCGTACTTGTCTCTTGGTTCAAGCTAATTTGGGTAGGCCGAAAAGGAGGTCCTTTCTTTCTAAAGTCAGCTAAATTTCATTTTGTTGATACATATTATTATCAATGCTCAGAAAAAATACATTATTATTTTTATGATCGTCGGCAGCAATATCATCTTATATTTATATCTATATCTATATATATTATATATATATATATATATATAGTATGGTTAATTGTGTGTGTGAGGTGGCATGGTTGAGTAGTACTTGAGTAGTCTATTTAAAGTGGGGCTGCGGTTGTGAGGGGAACAAGTGTTTGAGTAAGGGAACAAAATGGTATACATAAAATGCATGTGACCTACATGATCAGCCCTTCACCTAGGAATACAACATTTAGGGAGTAGGGACCATGATAATATATATATATATATATATATATATATATTCCTCGTGATCTTCATATCCCAAATTCAAATTTCTAGTGAATATCCTAATTAATTATAAAAACTGGTCCTCCATTTCTATTGTGGATTCTGATCATCGTGGATAAGATCTCAGAAATCTGGGGAGAGAGCGAGAGGGAGAGAGAGAGAGAGGGGGAGGGAATAATGAAAGAGATCTAAAGCTAATATTCCAACATCCTAATTAGCCGGCTTTGACAATGACACCACACACTCTCTTTCTCTATAATATGGGGAGGCCAACCAAAACTATTGAATAATTTTATGCATAATTGTAAAGTACTGCGTAAATATCGCGTAATCGTTTTGAATAAAATAAATAAAAAATAAGATTTATATGAAAAAAATAAATTTTTAAATAATAGACCATCATCTTTTTTAAAAAAATTACGCGATATTTATACACTTTTTAATTATATGTAAAATTACTCCCTTATAATGATTATCAATTTATCAGTATATGTCCAGCTTGCAGTTCACTAACACCTGGACGGGGAAATCAGAAATCAAGCAAATGCAAAAAAGAAAGTAGCAAGAAAGCGAAAAAAAAAAAAAGTTCAGAAAACTTTAAAGGGAAACAGTATTCATATATACCTGCATAAGCTAGCTGCTAGCAAAGTAGAACATTAAAATGATTTGGTCATGATAAGATACCCCGTGAGTGAGTGAGAAAGCCAAAGATGAACTGCCTCCGATCCCCACCACACCATTACAGGACAAAATCTCAACTTCCACAACCAGACAAGGCCCTGGCCGGCTACTTCACATGCCTCCAAAATCCAACACAACACAAGTACCTCCTCATCTCCCACCTCCTCTCCTTTACACCACACCTCTCTCTCTCTCTCTTGATCGAGAAGAGAGATAAGACCCTTTTGTAGCCTTGAAAGAGGTTGTTCAATCACTTCTTCTATAGCCTCATTGCATCCCTGCATGGCAACTGAAAAGCCTGGGGATATAGCTGGCATGGGAAGCGTTTGATCTTTTGCACGATTTGACTTCCACCGAGTTTTTTTGGGATGAGAGCTTCCCCCTTCTGAGCAGTCCCTTTTTCTTCCCTAAGGAAGAACACTAAAATCCTCACAGAAAAAGCTGTACTGTCAATTTGTATTTGATTCACTTGCAGAATTCTCCCAGACCGTACTAGTAAAATTTACCACTGTTGTATCGTTTACCATTGGCAAAGGTACCCACTACTAGTCTCGTCACTTTCTCTCTTTCTGCTCATTTCTGATTTCTAAATTCCATTTTCTTTTCTTTTCTTCATTTTTGCTGCTTTCCATAATATTTTTGTACTCTCTCTCTCTCTCTCTCTCCACGATGCAATTCACTGAGGCTCCACCACAATCCTTACACCAAATGACTCCATTTTCCAATCCCACCATGAACAAAAGCCAATTTCATAGAACTCGGCCATGGCCTGGATTTCCCACATCAAAGTCCTTGGGGAGTTTCGGTGATGCCAATTGCATGGAGCAACTACTAGTACACTGCGCCAATGCAATTGAAAGCAACGATGCCACTCTAGCCCAACAAATCCTATGGGTCTTAAACAACATAGCAACCCCAGATGGGGACTCAAATCAGCGCCTTACTTGCGGCTTCCTCCGAGCTCTTATTGCACGCGCAGCCAAAACTGGAAGTTGCAAAATGCTGGCAGCCATGGCCAACGCTCATAGCAATATTGCTATAGACACGCACAAGTTCTCAATCATTGAGCTTGCTAGCTTTGTGGACTTGACCCCTTGGCATCGGTTTGGATTCACAGCAGCCAACGCAGCAATTTTAGAAGCCGTTGAAGGGTACTCAATCATTCATATCGTTGATTTAAGCTTGACGCATTGCATGCAGATTCCTACACTGATTGATGCTATAGCTAATCGTCACGAGGTCCCTCCTCTAGTCAAGCTCACCGTAGCTACATCCATGGAAGACGTCCCACCAAAGCTCGACCTTTCGTATGAGGAATTGGGCTCAAAGTTGGTTAATTTCGCAAGGTCCAAGAATGTTATGATGGAGTTTAGAGTGAGTCCTTCAAGTTACAAAGACGGTTTTGCCACCTTGATCGAACAACTTCGGGTTCAACATTTAGTATACCCCGAAAGCGGTGAGGCACTAGTTATTAACTGCCAAATGATGCTTCATTACATCCCAGAAGAAACCGTTAACGTTGCAATTCCTAGTGCAAACTCTAACCCTTATGATTTTGAATGTTCCTCCACCACTTCCTCTTTTCGGACAATGTTTCTCAAATCGCTTCGGAGTTTAGACCCAACCATTGTAGTTCTAGTAGACGAAGATGCGGATTTGACATCAAATGATGTGGTGTCTAGGCTAAGGTCAGCGTTTAATTATCTATGGATACCATATGATACTATGGATACATTTCTTCCTACGGGAAGTAAGCAGAGACAGTGGTACGAAGCAAATATTTGCTGGAAGATTGAGAATGTGATAGCAAATGAGGGTTTTCACAGGGTTGAGCGGCCTGAAACTAGAAGCCAGTGGGTGCAACGAATGAGAAATGCCGATTTTCGTGGCATCTCTTTTGGGGAGGATGCAGTGTCGGAGGTAAAAACCATGCTAGACGAGCATGCAGCCGGGTGGGGATTGAAGAAGGAAGAAGACAATCTTGTTCTTACATGGAAAGGACATAATGTTGTGTTTGCCACTGCTTGGTTGCCTGCAGCTTGAAGACTTGCTTTCATCATGTTTTTAATCTTAATCTTCTTCTTTCTTCTTTAAATTAGCTTCTAAATCTTAATCTAGTACACCTAATTTTAGGAGTAGATGAGAGCTAGCTCATTGTGATCATGAAGGTTTTTGTCATCTATTTGATACGGTTTCTTGAAGCTATATTAATAACCCAGCAACCTAGCTAATTAATTAAAGAAGTCGATCTCCGGCCATAGATCTCTAATCTTTTTGGTTCCTGTACATGATTTTGCTCGTTCTTACGAAATTCGCAAAATCTTAGAGATCGAAGGAGCATGCATGGCCGCGTACTGTAATTGCTCAGACCTTTTTGTTTCAAGACATTTTGGTGCATGTAAATGATCAGCTGCATGTGGTAAGAACATTAATATTCTAGCTAGCTAGCCAGCCAATTTTACTCTTTTAAGTCACGCGCTAATTATTTATAAGCTAGCAGACTGTGGTGTGTATCATGTGCCAATCTTATCAATCATGATATATCATGTGTCATCATCATGATCAGACTCATCATTATCTAAACTGCATCCTGCATAACCCCTTAATTCATGATAAATTAAACTCACTCCCTTAATTAATTAATTAGTCTGCATCATTGAATTAAATTAAACATATATAGCCAAAAATTATATATATATATATATTGCAAGCACTCCATTAAAACAACAGCTTCTTAATCGTTTGTTACATGCATGCATGATCATGAGTAGTTCCTAGTTATTTCAGTTTCCTAATTTCTTTGTTGTTTTTCCTTTTCTAATATTGAGCATCATATATGCATCATCATGTATTGGTAGCTACACGTTTAGATTGATCAGATTCATCCTGATCACTTTGATATATATGCAGGAATATATATTGAGCGAGCGAGGTAATATTATTAATTGGAGCTTTTTATTGATTCTATTTTGAGCAAGTTTTAATTAATTGGCATGCTTTTAGCGGCCGCCCGGTGACATGAGGGTGAGCTCCTTTTAGATCTCTAATGGCTAGCTCCGATCCTTTTATTTCTGTTTGTTTTGTTTTTGGCTAGCAATGCTTGCCAGTTGGCTTGAATAAGTTTCTGCCGGAATCTCTGCTCAGGACCAAATTAATCCATTCCATTTATTTTTTATTTTTTAATTCCTTTGTGGTGAATTACCGGTGGATTATCATGGATCGAGGTTGCCGGACGTAGAAATAAGACTTTTAAAACCCCCAAGTTTCTTCGTCGCACGTGGTCGGCTTATAATAAGACAGATCGTACAAAGAATCTTGGACTCTAACTTCTCTAATGGTTCCAAAAATGATTAGGTGTTTGCAATGTATATGTAAATCATTGGCACGAGGGTCTCGGCCCATGCATGCTCACATTTTAAGACATTTCTAATTAATTAAGTTATAAATCGGGACATGGCCGGATTGGGATCGAGCGAATATATATATATATAATATTTACAAGGATTTATTAAGTACAAACAGTTTAATGCGTTAAATTATATATCTATACTTATATAACTTTTTTAATAAAAAAAATTATACTTTATATTTAATATTAATATACCATTTGATGCGAAATTTTTTACATTTTTCTATAGAGTAATCCTATACTTACAGAAGATTTCTCAAGAGTTGATGCTTCGAAATGTGTATTTTATTTTTTTATTTTTTTTATATATTTTTTTAACCATCGTAAATATTTATTACACCGAGACATTTAACATTTCTGTTTTCTATATCTGATCATCTGTACTCCTTCAATAATTTAACCCTAGTAGTCACTTCTTCGGGTCCACCATCTTTTCATGAAATAGAATTCGGGAAGCCCCTGTCGGCCTCTTTGTTTTACTTGCACTCGCTCGTCTCCGACAAGGCAATTAATCAACACTTTAAAGTACCAGCTAGGCATCTGTCTTAATTTGTCTGATCTCGGCCTAATATCGAGGGTAATCGAAATTCATTGTGTCAAGTATTAATGCAGCACTCTCTACTAGCTAAAGTTGGTAACATAGCATTAAGCTATTTTGCAAAGCTCAAATTTTAGCAAACTATATATGATGGCTTAAGAAACAAGAAAAACCATGCAAATTTTTTTTATTTTTTATTTTATGATAGTCTCTAATAACACCACATCCAGCATGCTCTGGATTGTCTTTTGAGGCACCATCTACGTTCAACTTCATTTTATCATAAGGAGAAAACATCCAACTAACTTGCAATGGCTTCCTTACTTTTATTTCAACATTTGAGATGTGTAGTGATCATAAGATAGGAAGCATCTTGCTGGTACGTATAGTTTTTGTAGGCTTAATGAAGAAATTAATATCATGTAGCCATTATGTAACTTTCTAAATATAAATGACAGAGGTCAGGTTAACAATATCATCATGATATGCTGTGCAGATTCTCGGGCAAACATACAATTCCCAAAGAAGAAAATATCGAGCCATCTGTGCATGCATGCATGGAAAGAGATCATCTGACTGCCATTATTAAAAAAAGACTACCATAGTACCAAGTTTATCTTTCCATCCCATAGTCACACATCTTCAAAGTTCAAAGATCTGTGCAAAATAAACCCAAATGGATGATACAATATATAAGCAGGCCAGGAACCAAGTAATGAATATCGGCCGACTCCTTAGCTATAGAACACAGACTGCATTTAGAAATTAGGGGATATCACAAGCTTGTATCTTATTATCAAAAGGGATAGCACCATTCCATAGCTTTTCCATATATACACTGAAATTCTAAGTGGCAAGACGGTGTTCAATATATAACACTTTTTTGAAAAAATGAATAAATTAACTTGAATGAGGCCTCATTGAAATTTCGATCATTGCTTCCAAACCCTTGATAAGGATAAGGCTCAAACCGTAACAACCAAAGTTCAAAATAATTAGCTTGCTGAAAGGAACGGAAATCTGGTGCTGGACGTGTTAATTCTGTTTTCTCTGTTTTTTCTTTACGTTGTTCTTCCGTATTATTCTGCACACTTGTATTTAAATTCTTGTAAATCCTATCTCTTGTAACAAACTTCAGTTATATATATGAGAAGAAAACACACGACTCTGGCATCTAAATCCAGAGTTGTTTCGATTCTTTCATGGTATCAGAGAATCCTATAGCTAACGCTTCTAACGATCCTATGGCTGCTGTTACAGATTCTTCAGTTCCTTCGGCTGCATTTCATCTTCCAACTCAAGTTATTTCCATCAAACTTGATGAAACTAACTTCCTTATCTGGAGTGCTCAATTAATTCCTTTGTTTCGGAGATATGGACTCATGGGAATTGTTGATGGTTCCGACGTGTGTCCTTCTCAATTTTCCAGTGAAGAAAACAAGGCCCAAGGTATTCTTAATGCTGCCTATATGGCTTGGCAGTATAAGGACCAAACGGTCCTTGGCTGGATTATTTCTTCTTTGTCTCCTACGGTGGTCTCCACCATTTATGGCCATGAGACTTCCAGGCTTGCTTGGCAAGCTCTTGGCGCACGTTTTGCTGCGCCCTCATCTTCTCGTGTGTCTCTTATCAAACGAAAGTTGCAGTCTTTACAGCAAGGGTCCTTATCTTGCCAAAATTTTTTGGATCAAGTTAAGGCTCTTGCTGATGAACTATCTGCTATTGGGAAATCTGTTGATGATTCGGATTTAATTTTATCTGTTCACAATGGTCTCAATTCTTCATTTCATTCCTTTATCACTACGTATATGCTCCTGTCTAAGGAAAAATCTATCTCTTTCTCGGATTTTCATGCAGAATTGTTGAACTATGATCTTATGCAAAAATTTCATAGTCAGTCCCTTCATTCTAAGGCAGGTTCCTATGCTCTCTACTCCCATAAACCTGGCTCTAAATCAGGTTCTCGGCACACTCATAATAAATCTCGCTTCTCAGGGGTCTCTAAAGGTGCGGGTAGTGCGTCTTCTCAGTTTAGACAGCCTCTACCTCACCTACCGCTCACATCTTCAGCTGTGCCTGCGTCATCCGAGTCTCGCTCTCGTTCCCCATGTCAAATCTGCAAACGAGAGGGGCATCAAGCTTTGGACTGTTTTAATCAAATGAATTATTCATTTCAGGGACGTCATCCTCCTACTGAATTAGCCGCTATGGTGGCTGAGGCTAACACGACTTATCTAAATCAACATCAATGGTATGCGGATAGTGGGGCTAATCTTCATGTTACCTCAGATATTGCTAATCTTGCAACTTCTCTGCGGGAGTAAGGTAGGCGACGAAACGACGGCTAGACAGAGATCTACTCTTCCAACAGGCACGGTGGAGCAAAAACACCAGAGGAAAAAAAAAGGGCCGAGCACGAACATAATATTTTCCTTTTTAATCTGCAAAACAATGGATGAGATCAAGAGAAACTTTTGCTTGATGCAAAAGGACGGAAATGGAGAACAAAGAAGGTAGAGTATTTGTTGCACTGCTGAAATTACGAAGATTATGGAATATAAATTGAAGAATTCGGTTATTTATTATGTAACGTCTGAAAATCAAAGAGATCGTCCGATGAATGGAAATGGAAACAACTGCTGAAAAAATCTGAAAGTTTTTAAAGAAATAATTAAGGACTAAAATTAGTAATAGTAATGGTATTAATAATATAAACATAAAAAAATAAAATAATTTAAAATCTTTAACTTAAAAAAATAAATAAATAAATTGTGGCCGTTACACCAGCCTTGTCTTGTCATGACTAGTGGCTTGACCATGGGCCATAAAACATGGGATCCTACCAAGGGAGTCGCTGACGCCACATCAGTCGAAAAAAAAAGAAGACAAAAAGAAAAAACGCGCGAAATAAGAAAAAAGAAAAATCAAAACAGAGCTTTCGGGTTTTAGCTAGCTTTCAGGTGGGTTTCTTATTCATGTTCGATCGTCTGGATCTTGCGTGTGTTTTTTCGTTTTCATGCTCGTTTGAGCTAGTTCCATCCCTTTACTAGCATAATACAGCAGCCTCTGCTTTGGATTCTCGTATATATGAGCAGTAGTACCACTGGGAATCCTTTCGTCTTGTGGCAATGATTCTAGGGAATATCGACTCTCATAAACCTCATCTTCTAAACCGGTGCTCATATCATTGTCAGCACTAGACTCACTCTTGTCTACATCACCCAGTATAGCCGTAGACACTAGAATGGCATTTTAGGGCAAATGCCCACTTCTAAACTTTGCTGCAGGGGCAGTCCAAACCCCTTGTCGTGCGAATGTTGGTAATGAGATCTATCTGAGGTCTCAGATTGGAGTTAGGGAATGGGGCTTCTTTCTGATGAGAAATAGAGGCCAAAAATTTAAAGTTTTTCTTTTTTTAATTGTGACTTTGGAAAGACAAATGATACAACCAACTAAAACATGCCTAGATCACAGCCCAGAATGAAGAAGCAAAATTTACTAAGAAAATTAAAGAAAAGCATTCATAGAGCATGACTCCCGAAGCAATAGAGAGTTTGATGAATTTCCAAAGACCTGAAAAGGCTTGAAAAGAGAATCCAATCCAAGTTTGAGGACATCCACCAAACATGGCGTATCCATACAATGCGAGGACAAAAACCCACCAAGAGATGTCCAAAGCAACAAAAATACCGACAAGCCCAAAATCCCACACATAAACGACGAGCCATGTACTCAATAGATTAACTATTAAAGCTGCCAAAGACACCCAAGCAATTACAAAGCTCTTGAGCTGTGACTGCAAGAACCGTTGCACTGGGAACAGAAACCCAAAAGCCGAAGAGCAATGGTCAGAACCAGAAAGCCACCAACTCCGACAACTCTGCTACTTCGTCGGATTGTCCTAAGAGTTTCAAAATAGGAGTGGCAAAAATGTAAATGGGCAAGAGTAGAATGCAGTAGAGGAAGAGCACAATCCATGACCTATATGCCCAACATGTCGTATCTCTTTGCCCTAAAAGCTTGACCACACAGTGTCTCCAATGCGCTCGCCATCCCTAACTGCATTTCCAACTCTCAGAATATTTGTTCAAATACAAAAGAGATTATTCCAACAAGAACAGAGTATTGGAATTTATGGAGGTCAAACTAAACGGTGTGTTTTCGATTTTTGCCACATCAGCCGCTGTTTGCCCTGTGCTTATACCAGACCACTGTTTGTAGCTTTTTACTATTTTTTATTTAAGAAGAAATAAGTAGTTGAAAATTACGATGTGATATTTAAGTCCAGAGTTCCTCTTCAGAACAGCCCATTTGCTAAGAGCAGAATAACAGCCCCCAATTATAAATAGACACGTAAGAAAGTGGCCTAAATTTACATTGCACATGTACACACCTGATTAAAACCCATAACAAATGAAAAAGAGAAAGAGAAACCTACCTACAAAATTGAAACCCGAAGGCCTGCGAACATTCCCTACTGCTTCCCTTTCGGAAACCTCTTCCTAGACCAGAGCTCCATGAACGACGGCAACTGTGAGAAACGTTGGGCCAACATAGATTGCCCACCAGTTCCCAATCTATGTTGGCCCACTAGTTCACAAAATCGTTTGAAGCTTCCAGGTTCCTTTGGCATAACAGTTGCAGGCACGGCCTCTTGTTGTTGGCCTTAGCTAGTTCAGTCACCACCCTCGGTTTATCGAAGTTCATGTTTGCTCCACTAGTTATTGCGACAACATTTTCGCCCATGAGACCATAATACTTGCAATATGCTTCAGCTCCAGCAAGAGCAAGGGCACATGCTGGTTCTAAAATGCTTCTTTTTTCTTCGAACATGTCCTGCAACATGGGTAACAATATATAAATGCTAAGAACTGACACCTACATCTATTATTTTGAGGATTAAGGTTGCGAATGTGAGAGGGGGATCAAGGAGTTAGATGAAGAAGAAATCTGAGAGGGGGAGATCTGAGTGTGAGAGGTGTTTTTTTCTGTGCGATGCGGTTCCATTGTAGTGTAAATGAGAAGCCTAAGTATAATGAAATTATTAGAGGGCTGTTTTTTGGTGGAAGCCAGCCTGACCTCTTATAAGATTAACTCTTAAATCCACCACTTGTTGGAAGACCTAAAAGACATCATGCAAATATATAATAGTTAACAGCTGCTAGCTACTTGAAGAAAAAATTTCAGTAAATTCTTAAAACTTTAAATCATCTTGATCCACTTGGAGAGACATACAATTTTCACCCACTAGCTTTTAACCTTTTAAATCGCACCCTAAATGAATAGAAACTTCAATTTATACCCTCAACTATCTATAGTTTTTCACTGTACAATCAATTAAAGATTTGATGGTAAGTTTTAGTTTTAGTTTTTCACTGTACAATCAATTTACCCTAAAACTGCCACGTGGTCAGTTTTAGTTTATCTTAACGTATAGACCTGTAAAGTAAAAGAAAAAATAAATGATAGTTAATTACAGGTGAAGAGTGTAAATTTTGCTGATAAAAAAAAAAGTTAATATATATAATAAAAAAAAGGACAACTTTAATGTAAACATAAACACCAGCTGCAACAAATGCGGATCGGTAATTTTATATTAAGGAATATAGATGAAAGTATTGTCTTTTATTTATGAAATTTGATCTTATATTAAAAAGATGATGACATGAATACTATAAACATTAATATAGTTTTCAAATATTTGTGAACGAGTGATTCTATATAAAATCATAAATTATATAATAGTTACATAATTATTTTAAAAATAAATGAGATTTATTATTAAAAAATTAATTTTTTTTTTTATATAAATTTTATATTATATTTATTTATTTTAAAATGATTATGCGATTATGATATAATTTATTGCATAAATATATATTTATATAGAAAGTACAAAAAAAAAAACGAAAAAACAATATATTCTGACAGAAAAATTGACGAGTTAAGAACCAATTCAATTATTTAGGACAACAATATATCCCCCGCCCCCCTCATCATGAATGTCTTGGCCCCCCGTGGACTTGAAGCAGCTGCCATTTCAGTTTCACACCCAATCCGCTGACTTTCAAACCATTTTTGTTGACTTGGGAGTTGGTGACCACACGAATATTAACGCACCCTTTTTTATTTTTTATTTTTTTTTCCGAAAACAGAAAAAAAATGTTGAAAGTTGCAGGCCAGTGACCAAGCAATAGCACTTTGTCTGCGGGTGTTAACGTTATGGGCTTCAAAGTTTCAAACTACTCTTTAAGTTTAACACGAAATCTGATCTACACTTCCTCGAGGTTTTATTTGTTGGATCTTTCAATCTTAATTTCCCCAAAAAAATAGAAAAAGGAAAAGAGAAAATGGAATTTGTGTCCGGCACGTCCAGAAAACAACGAAGCTCCGTAGCTGCTCACACTTATAAAACGCACGTGCCCTTTGAGTTTGACCCCCAAGACTTGATAATAAGAAGCTTCTGAAAAAGCGGCCGTCTTACTTCTAGCCCTAATCTTCCCCACTCTCCCTTTCTTGTGTATAGTAACACAATGCGGAAGTGATCGAAGAATTACTCTGAATACATTGAGGCTCCGAACACGCAGATGGTAAATTCAGGTTATTTATTTATTTATTTATTTGTTTTATTGGTTTCTTGATTTCGTTTGCGTGAGCTGATTTCTTGGTTTTCTTTTTTCTTTTTTTTTCCTGATTCAATTCGGAAGACGGTCTCGTACTTGACTTCAAACAAACCTATTGAAGCTTAGTTTTTTTTAGAGTAATTTATTGTTTTGTTTTATGTTTATTTCTGCGAAATGGGTATTAAGCGGCGAGGACTCGGAGTGATTGTAGATATCCTAAAAATTCGGTCTGTAATTGAAAGAATTGAATGTTTAAATGATCAACATAAAGTTAGCTGATTGCTTTTGTTGTGGGTTTATTACAATCTGGGTGTTGATCGTCTTGTCTCAAAGTTGGGTAATTTAGTTCAAGTCTGCAGGCAATGCTGACGTTCTTCACTGAAATTTTCTTGCCAATAAAGATTATTGAAATTAGGGTTTTAGATTTTGTAATTGGATGTGAAATGATGGTTATTTATATATATATATGGCTGAAAAAGATATTTCATCTGGTGACAGTGAGGAGTTTGGAGACCAAAATGCCAGCGCGTCAGCATTTTTCTCGAATAGACACTTTTGAGCTAAAGACTCGTATAGAAAGGAAGGTGGGGCGCCCGAAGGCAGAGGAGTATTTTGACCTTCTCAAAAGATTTTTAAGTCTTAAGATTAGCAAATCCGACTTCGATAAACTTTGCATTGACAAAATTGGGAGAGAAAATGTTCGTCTTCATAACCATCTCATTAGATCAATCATAAGCAATGCATTTCTCTCAAAGACTCCCCCATCAAAGGACCACAAGTTAGAAGGTTCTCTCACTGTTAGAGTGGAAAATGGGTATCAGAGAAGCGATATTCAGTCACTATGCCGAGATATTCCACAATCCCCTCGAAAAGGGAGGACCCCAAATATTCGTGATCGCAAGTTTAGGGACCGCCCGAGTCCTCTTGGGCCTCATGGGAAGAACCATAGTGTTGCTTGTGAAGATTCAATCCCCAAAATTCAAGAGCAGCAGAGTGCTACTGAGCTTCTTTCTTTGGGTAGCAGACCCCCTGGCTCTGTGGAAGATGGTGAAGAGGTTGATCAGGCTGCTGAAAGCCCGAGTATTTATAGTAGAAGCCCTGTTAGAGCTCCTCTTGGCATCCCCATGAATACAAAAGGAACAAGGAAGGTGTTATGCAGTGGATCAGCTACTACATTTTTCACTGAGACTTGTCAGAATAGTGGTGAGCTACCTGATACCAGTTCCTTAAGGAAGAGTTTGGAGCAGAAGTTGGAGGCGGAGGGAATAAACATCTCGGTGGATTGTGCCAACTTATTGAACAATTGCCTTGACGTATATCTCAAGAGATTGATAAAGCCTTGTTTGGATCTTGCTGGTTCAAGGTCTGTACAGAAACACATAGATCAAAGACATGATTGTGACCTACCTGGTGTGAGGAGAACGTTGCCCATGAGATATGTACAAAATCAAAGTCGGCCCTTTTTTGCATCAATGTCAGACTTTTGTGTTGCAATGGAGTTGAATCCCCGAATACTTGGAGCAGATTGGACAACAGAACTTGAGAAGGTTTGCTTGCGTGCATCAGAAGACTGAACTGGAACTGATTAGCACATGATTTCGGTAAAGCAATAAGTTTGGGTTCGATGAGTTATCTCAACACAATTGTAAAATCTACTCTTAACAGTGAGCTTGAAATTACCAATTTTATAAGTACCGTCCAAGTATGTTAGTAAAAGTTGTCTTAAGTTTTAGATTGAGGGTGATTAGATTGTATATAGCTTTCAATGATTTTTTTTTTTTTTGGGGGGGGGATGGCAAAGTATAAACATATCAACAATTGGAAGAATCTTGCTATAATGGCTAGCGCAGTAGTCTTTTCTGACTAATATCTATAGTTTGTTAGTTCATTTTGTTATACTTAACCTGTTAATCAAACTTACCTTTGAAGTTTTCAGCCTACTGTTCTGTAATTCCTGATCCAATGAGATCCGATAGATGGCCATGTTGACAATTGTTATTCAGCTCAGTGTTATTATCTCTCTCTTCTCACTCATATGCACGCCCAGTCACACACATACATTGGGCAGTTAATTTGAAGAAGTTGAGGGTGAAGATTTAGACCCTATTATAATGTTTCTCATTCATTCCTTCCATTTTAAGGTGCTGCATACTTGAAACCCCCCTGGCCTCCCCCTATCTTCCCTTTTCCATCTTTTCTCTCATGAGGCTAAATTTAGTTTCTAACGAGGGAACAAAAAGAAAAGGCTAAACATAATAATTCGTACAAGATAATCAGACCCAAGGGAATAGGGAAAAAAGGATGTATAGAAAAAACCCAGAAGGACAAATTCAACCTTGATGATGCTGATACATGTAGTCGGTGGTTAAGGTGTGTTGAAACTCGAAAACACAGATGCCGAGTGATATAAACATCTGGAAGATGTTTGTTTTACAGCCTTGTGCCTATTGAATGCCAGCAGCAAAACAATATTCTAGGTGGTGGAAAGCATCCAGCATTGAGTGTCACAGCAAACTTAATATGCTTCTGCATGTTTCAATATACATGATTGAATTCAGTCACGTTAGTCCTATTTGCTTCTGGTAATCTTTTATGTTGTAAACCATACATATTAGTTCCAAATCTACCGATGCTTTGCTGTACAGTTTTAGTTTAGTTAGAATTTGGATATACACATAACAGAAGGTATTTAATCTAAGACAATTGCACTGAACATTGCTACACATCATCCATCTGAGACTCTGGAGAAGACCAAAAACTTAATTGGTATCGCCAGAAGGTATTGTATTAGACAAAACAAACTCATGGTTGGGTACCCCTGTGCATTGCCTCTCTCTTATTTGTTGGCAGGGCAGTGATCAGATCAAATCTAGGCACCAAAATGAAGCCACTGCAAGGAAAGTGCTGGTGCAGAGGAAAGTTGCGGTGGTAATAAGCAATTTATTGAACTTTGAAATGAACTTGTTTTCTGTCATTTTCTGAGTCAAATGAACTCCAAATATTTTTCTAAGCTAATTTCATGGTTAGTGATTGTACCAAGAGAGTTGAAAGATTTTACTGTTTACAGTTTACATATTAGTCTAAGCATCAATGATGAATTTCTATGCAACAGTTTCTTAATCTATTAGCTTGCTTCACTATACAAGTTGTAATTCATTTAGATCTTAGACATTCTGATAACAGAAACTACTTACTTATAAAAAAAAAAAAAAAAAAGTATTTACTCCAGGACTCACCTGGAAGGAACATTCCCGCGCATCATCTATCTGAAAAACTGTTGATAAGACTGAAACATGACTGCAATGAAAGTGCCGAAAGGTGGTATAAGATAAGAGAAACCATGCTCATAATTTGGCATCCATGTGCATTCTCTATCTTCTTTGTTGGCAGGGCTGTGATTATATCATGAACCTAGGGACCCAAGGGAAGCTACTGTAAGAAACGTTGATATTGTTATGAAAAATTTAATCAAACTTTTAGATTAGTGTATTTCAGTCATTTTCTGAGCTAACTTTGCTTCAAATATGTTTTGAAAAGAAAAAAGAAATGTCATTAATAAAATCCGGCTTGGAAGAACAATCTTAAGGATAGCCGAGAATTTTCTTACTGATTAAGTTTCTTTCACTCTTGCCTCTATTTCCATTTCGTACCCGTGTTTTTGTTATGATCAAAAGCATTGGGATATTGAAGAGTATAGTAAAACAGGGTTAAGAGTTATAATGCGTTTTCTGGTTGGTCTAGATTTTGGCTTTGCAGGAAAGAGAGAAGGAATTCCAATGATGCAAAGATTTACAAATCCTCATCAGCATGGCTAAGCTGTGCTGTACCGAATATGCAAGCATGTGACTGAACCTTTAGGCCTCGTTTGTTTTCGCAGATGAGATGAGATTAAAGTTGAAAGTATAAAATATTATTTGAATATATTTTTTTAATATTATTTTTATTTTGAGATTTGAAAAAGATGAATTGTTTATTTTATTTTATATGAGAATTTGAGAAAGTTGTAATGATTAGATGAGATGAGTTGAGAGAAGTTATGAAAACAAACAAGGCCTTATTCTCTATCTACCTATTAAAGCTCATTCACCTAAAAGGCTTCCCTATATAAAATGGCTTACTTATCTTTGGGAGATTGTCCACAGTGCCAGGTATTGAAGCATTTCATGCAGATCCTTCCTGCAATGCTCTAAAGCTGGTATCTTATATACTGGTTTCTTGATTAAGATTCTTTGATGTTAACTTGTACAGTAAAGTTAAAGGTTGAAACATAAATGGAGAAGCACTCGAACACTGTTCTTTGGGGGATATTCTACTGTACCAGGCACTTTGCCAGGGTTGTTTTACAGATTTTCTTGAAGCATTTCATGTGGATCATTTCTGTAATGCTCTAAAACTGATATCCCTCAACTCCAAGAACTTGTTTGCTTGTTTTGCTGGCAAATTACCCTTTATACTGGCTGCTTGAATAAGATTCTTTTGACGTGAACTTGCAGAGTAAAATTAAAGGGATGAAGATAAATAAAGCACTTAAACACAATTGATCGGTTCTACTGTACCTCCTCCCCTTAATTTAATTTGACGTGAAATATGACTCCTACAAAGCACTAACATGATTACTAGAAGTCTATTTTTCTATTATTTTATTTTTGATTTTTTTTTGAGTTCCTTTCATATACTACCTTTGCAGTTTGAAGCACAGTTATTTCATCTTTTGGGAACAAGAAACTTTTTGGAATTTCTCAAAAAAACTTCACTTTTGATCCAAACATCTTTACCCAAAAAAAAAAAAAAAAAAACCTCAAAATGTTTTCATCTTAAGGATTTACTTTGATTTCCGTAAACAAAAACCAGAACAACTTTCACAAACTAAAAAAATGGCTCTCACAAAAATTTTCTTCCCAAACATATTTTTTATGGACCCTGCGACTTTTACAAACCCACATAAAAACATGTCTAAAAAACTTTCTTAATCCAAACATATTTTGGATGGATCCCTCAACTTTCACAATGCTCCATAAAATTCAATCTCTAAAATCTTTTCAAAACAGTTAAAAGTTTACAGAAAAACCTTACATGATCTAATCTCTAAAAGTCTGTCTTAGAAAATAATTTGTGCATGTAATTTGGGTCACCAATTTCGTGTTCCATTCCTCCCGGCAGATATATAATCGAGTTGCAATCCTCTATTAACTTGTACAGTTGACTCATTTTCTTTGTGAAATTTGAAGTAGCAAGGAAAACTTGTCATTAAAGTTGTAACGGTGTGGATTATCAGTTTAAGCTTTGCTCTCATAAAAGATGAGTGTAATCCAGAGAGGACTCATCCATTTTTGTGTGTGTACACGTGTTTTTTTTTGTTTTTTTTTTTTAAGAAATGAGGACGGCACCTCCCTTTTATTGAATAGAGCCTCACTTAAGCGGTGGAAAATCCTGTTTACAGGACCCACACTGAAGCCAAAAACCAAAGCACTCCTAAAACATCAAACGTAACACAAAGTACTCCAAAGATTAACTACCGAATACGTAAATAGGGAAGATTTAGTTTATCCATGCAAATGAGCTCTCGGAGTTTCCTAGGTAGCTGCGTGGTATTGTGCCATACTCGCGGTCGTGTCCCTTGGCACCAAATTTCGCCAAATAGTCAGCAGGGGCATTTCCTTCCACGTGTGTGTAGACGTGTGCGTGGCAGTAAGTTAATTAACTTTACGTTGTCAAGTTTTTGCCTTTCCAAAAATTCCATGGTGTGTTCTGATGCATTATGTTCAATCAAGCACTGCACATCTTTCATTCAAGGTTGCAGTATAAAATTTCGTTTGTATACAGCTTTGCAAGGTAGGATTGACAACCTTTGAATGACTGAATGCAAGACTCAATCACTGATATTTCATATTTATGAGCACCCTTTTACCGGATGGCTGGTGCCTCAAAGCTCATGGCATATCCGCTTATCTTAATGGAAATGGTTGTAACAGTGAAAACTGAAAGCAAAAATATAAATGCTCGAAGACTTTTAGAAGTCTATGGTCCATTTCTTGGCATGGACGTGATCGATGGGTTTGGGATTGATATTGATTTTGTATTAACATGGGGGGAGGTGACACATGAACGTGATGTTTGTTCCCTTCTCTGAGACTTTTCCTTGTAATTGCAGACCACTTGTATAGGCTTAAGATGCTGATAGCGGGCCGCCGTTAAAGCTTAGAGGCATACGCGAGTTATAAATTTGTTGTTATTTTTCTTTTTCCTTACCATTAAGTAAAAATTAAAAATTAAAATATATGAGCGATAAATTTAAATAATTCCACTAGCATTTTTTATAAGCCTAATTCTTTTACGAGCAGTGCTATACTCACCGAAGGTGTAGCAGGAGGCGGGTGCCGATAAGAGTAAAAAATTATTATTATTATTTTTATATCCTTATATATATTTTAAAAATTTATAATATCATTCAAAAAATATTTTTTTAATCACTAAATAAATAAATAAAAATCTTGGCGAGAGTAGCATTTTTTTTATTTTACCAGCAAGAACATACTAATCACAGGTCCCTTGCATGCCTCTTTGATCGAAGAAACTATGCAATATTTGACCATGAACTAATTTGGCAGCTTTAAATACAACAAGACCTTGTCATTGTCAAATTGCACATGGCGACAGATCAGCCTTGTTAATTAAGAGATTTGAATAAGAGTTTTAGCGTGTAGCGGGGTAACATAAATGTGCGACAAATGCATCTCTGAGCAGAGTAACTACAGGTATTAAATACAAGTAAAGGCTAATGAGACATATGACAGAAAGCACCATGAGAATTATCAGGCCTCGTCGCTAATATCTTTGAGTTGTGTAAGGTATTTATGACACAAAGTTCCAGTTCTCTTGATTTATTCTATCTTTTTCTTCAGATGATAGATTCATATAGGGATTTCATAAAAACAAGTTTACAAATTGATTTATCTTGATGTAATATATCAAATTTATTTTAAAAATAACTGTATAATTTGAAATATTAGTTAAGATACGTTAATTTATAAATTTATTTTTATTAAATATTTTATTTATGAATGATACTGATTGGGGGGAAGGGGGCCCTATCTTTTGCCGTCCACCTGCTTGATTTATCGCTTCCGGAAAAGTCTTTGGATAGATTTAAAAAATATAATAACACTATTTCGATATTGTTCTTTATTTAACAATATGCCAATAATCTGAGCTGTCAAGCGTTGAATAATTCAAGGCTCTTATGATTCTTTTGTTTTTTTGCTTACGTCCACGCTAGAACAGTGTGAATCCAAAAAATAATAATAATAATAATAATGATAAGATGACTGAGCTTAATCGTTATAGGATTTTTGAAGTAATTGGGACATGAAATTGGTGTCTGATAGAGATAAAATACGAATAGTATTTTATAATATTTATTAAGTATTTAATATTATTCTTCAATTTAACGTTGATTTGAACATGAGAAATATTTTTTTCATTATTAATAAATAAAAAATGTTAAATGTACTTAAAAAATCTTATTTCTCCATGTGTCAGTTATTAATAAGATAAAAATCATGAAATTTAAAATTTAAAATTTAAATTTAAAAAAAATTAATAAAATGAGTCTTATAAATATATTTAACACTATTCTTAATAAATATAGAAGCCCAGCGTGGAATGTCTTCAACTTCACTGGTCCAAATACAAGGAAAGTCGACATTACGTATTATTCAAGTTACATATATAATGAAATTAATGTCAGCTTCTCTATTTGTTTTATTTTCCTTTGATTTGATATCATGTACGTAGCTTCATGCAAGCTGCGGACTTTTGACTATTGTGGGACTGGTTGCATCAATTAAAAGCAGCACAATTACGACGAATGTTGCCATTCTGGCCAGTCTTGACTCCAACTCGACCCAGCTTGGTAATGGCAGTGACAAAAGCAGTTTCAAAGGCAGAAGAGCTGCTTGCCCAGCTATTTACCGTGGGCTTAGACCTTGTGTCAGTGAACAGAACTTGGTCCGAGGTGAAGAGTCCCTTCCCCTGTTGAAGATTCTTGAAGTAGACGTTGTCAAACTTTTTGGGCGTGTTTGGGTCCATGTTGATGGCTATCCTGGGGTCCACATTCTTCGGGCACATTGATTGCAGCTGGGTCGCATAATTCTGCTCCAGCAATGGGTCCACCGGGTTCTGACGGCTGAAATTGTATATCCGGTTCGCAAATCTGCTACAGTGAGAGAATCCAACGGTGTGCGCAGCTGCATATATATATATATATATAATATATATCAAACACGCAAATCATTTTTATGATCACATTCATATGATCAACACGTAGCTAATTAACTAGGAGCCCTTTCCAAGCTTCCATCACTCAGGCCATCAACGTAAAACATGTGATTTACATCTCAAATTATCAAAAAACTTATATGTTTTACGTGCGTTTCAACTATATATAAAAAAAACATATAATTTATGAAGTCATTGTTACATCTCAAATTTTCAATAAAGTTACTTTTTATTAAAAAATAGATCTAACTAATCAGATAAAATCACGTCAGTTTATGAAATTATTTTTATATAATTTCTTTATGAATGTAGCAGTCCTCTTATTCTTAACTGTTAAGATGAATGCATAAATAAAGAAACGCGGACTGCATGCAGACTAATTTAAAATATACTTATCAATACATGTGTAACATTTTCTGAAAGAAACATATCATTTATGATTAGATATTCATTACTTGTCATATATATATATACTTTATCCCGTGACGAATCATAAGAAAGATGCAAGAAATTAGTTCAAAAATAAGAGGCCAGAAATCCCCTAGCAGAAGTACTCACTCCTGCATAGGGGACCCAGTCGCCCAAGTGACGAGCAACTCCGACGCCAACTCATCATCAATGATTGGAGGGTGTTGCGTTGCGTTGCGTACCTGACAGAGCAACCATATCCGTTTGGGAGAGACCATTGGCAGCGAACATGGAATTGAGCTGGTCCAAATTGAAGGTGGGCTTAGGCAGCTTCCCTTCTACGCTTGATGCTTTTGAGCTCAGGCCGTCCAATCTACCCAACTCTACAGCATAAGATGGTCCACCTGACTGCATGCCACGTCAAGGCATCATGATCAGTACTGTCATTACCTTAATTTCTTGATATTGAGACAAGGCAAACAAATCAAACAACAGTACTCCTAAAACCTAGTCCAGTTAAGTTGCATATACATGAGGAGGTTTGAATAATAACGATAAAAACGTTGTTCTGGACTTCGGAGAACCAACCAGTGCAATGACATCTCGGGTTGCCAGGGCCAGAATATCTGCGCACGAGACCTTGTTTGTGCAACTTGAGACCGCATCAACCGCCTCCTTGGCTTTAATCACGGTGTCAAATCCATCTCCTGCTAACGACAGATTATCAGGGTGATCCTTCTCTGCCTCGTTGCTTCCAGTGGATTGTATGATTACTGATGCATCACAGCCCTAACGGTTTTGGACAAAAACAACGTATGTTAACCATCAAACACAGCCATATATAAAATCCATAATGGACAAATGGGTTGGTTTCAATTAACACTGAATCTTTTTCGTTTCGTGCGTTGTTCTTTAAAGTACTTTACCTGGACAAAGCAATCATGGAAAAGGAGACGGATGGTTGCTGGAACTGTGACGAAAGTTTGTTTGAATTTCTTTTGAACCGCATCTCTAACGATGTTTTCGACATTTGGGCAGATGTTCGCATAGAAGTTTTTTTTTAATTGTGCTGACGCTGTTTGAGGGTAGAGGCTGAAGCCAATGGAAAGTGACCACACAGCTATGAGAAGAAACCGAGCACCCATTTGATTGTCCAAAACCCGAAAGCTTGATTATGCAGGAGGAAGATCGCAAAAAAAAAAAACAGAGAGATTCCTATATTCTACTATATGGGTGTCTCCCACGAGTTAATGGTTTGGAGTGAAAAGGCCGGATCATGTATATATAGATAGGAGAAGTACTGGAAGAGTGGCCCGTGGGTACGTACCAGCACGTATTTGGATTAGAATCTTCACGTAGCCAAATAAACATTTGTTATATATTATCATTTATCATTATTGCAATAATTATTAAAGTAGTGAGTTTGATTAAGACATTATTTTTGGCTCTGTTATTGTGTATCAACGTTTGGCCGCCTCGAATGTCTTATCCAAACGCTTGAGTTTAGCACGAGAAGTTTGAAAAACCCAAAACATGGTCTCTGTACCAGAAGAGAATATCTCACAAAAAGTGGTCCAAAGAGAAACGTGTAAGCGTCAGAGACAGATCAGGGGATGGCTAAAGTGAATTTCACCCCTCAACAACTACAAGAACATAGCATCCACGTTACGAATGCAGCTTCCAGCGGTGAGGGGACTTCCTAACTTTAGAAAGCATAGCAGCCATGCCTTTCTTCTTTTTTGCTTCTTATTTTATTTGCTAGAACATGTATACCAACCATGCTTTTCTCACGCATATGATTCCAAAACCATAACGATTATTGTGGCGGGTCGATTAAAAAAATACCAACGTACACAAGACCAGAGTCGATCGGTCAAATTAAGAATATGTATAAATATTTAAAGAAGTAAATCTCTAGGGGCGAAGTTATTGTGGGTAGGCAGAGCCATGCAATTGCTTAGATGATCTATAAGAACACTTATATAATAATAATGATTAATTAGGTTCTTACATATTATATATTAACTATGTAGTAATGAATGAGAATGACATGGCTTAATTAATTGCTCCTTATAATATAAGAGAAATGATAATTATAATCGTGAGTACATAAGTATCGTACAATCATTTAAAAAAAATGAATAAATGCGATATTCACATAAAAAAATTAATTAATTTTTTAATAATAAATTTTACTCTTTTTAAAAATAATTATATAATTTTTACACACTTTATAATTATATATAACGTTAGCTTAACATAAACATTATAAATAGTTAGGGGGTGGCTGATACGGTAGTACTGTTATGTTCATACAATTGAATTTATTCATTTTGTGCATGGGAAACATAAAAGGTAGAAGGAGAAACGTTTGGGCTCCACCACGTGATGGCTATATTATTTAACTAAGCTAAGCGATCGAGTCTCGAAGGGACACTTTCATTAGAAAAAATGCAATGTATCTATGACAAACACATGTGAAATAATACATCTCCTCGATATTAGGTTATTCAGAATTATATCAATTCATCTTATTTAATTATTATTATTTTTTAAATAAAATATAATAAATAATTTAATTTTTTTAAATTTTAAAATAATAATAATATGAAAAAATAATAATCTAATAACTTTAAATTTTTATCTCAATTAATCTAATCTCAACTCAAAAATATTACATAAATAAATTATTTATCTCATTTTTATACTATATATTGTTTAATTTTTGCTTCAAAACAAAATATATACAGGTGAGCAATATTTTCTATTAAGAAAATTCTTGTGGGAAGCAATGATTAGAAGAACTGACTCACTATGCATGTGCATGCCGGCGGCCTCTCCGAGGAAGGACAAGGTGATCAATTTTGACGGGATAAATGTTTTAATATATTATATTGTAAAATTTTTTTATCCATATTATTATTACTTCTCTTTTCACGTATTTGTGCACAAACCTCGGAATATTTTTTAAATAGTACGTAAAATGTGAAGTTTGTGTAACACTTCAAAATGAAAATTTAGTGACAATGACTTGAGAGGTGGCATTGGTCGATAGATATCTCTAATATTTTATCTAAATAAAAGCCCAACGCTCTTAATTAATACGATCGACAAAGTCTTGTGCGCTCAATTGGATAACGACCCTCGGCTTTTATATTATGTGTGCAGTATGATTCAAATTACACCCAAAGAACAACCAAATGTCAATCCGTCAACATTCAAACGGACATGTTGATTTGCATGTCATGTGCTTGCCAGCCAGATGTAGTCTACGTTTTCCAATCAAAACAATTATTATTTTTACAGTGCGTCCACGTACAGACGAATTGGCGCACCCCCTGCACACCCTCTGACATCAACAGTTATATTATAATAAAAATAAATAAAAAAACAAAAGAAGAAGAAAAAGACAAAGAATGGAAAAAAAGACATTGTAACAGATTTTGGTGAACCTGTTCATCTTCTCCAAATCACATTTTCGCACAATAAGTATTCAAAAAAAAGAAATTGTACCCAAAATTTTGTACTAGATTTTCACATCGTGAGTATTCAATCTTTAACCAGACGTATTAGCTAATTTTCTCTGCGAGCTACATCTATTCTCATCTCTATACTACTCTCTCTCTCTCTCTCCAACTTGGAAAATCTCGTGGGTTTGCATTATGAGCACACTTTCTTGGATTTTGCTTCAAATTTGCCGTTCTGATGTATTGATAGGATTTTGAGTTTCTCAAATGGGCAAATTCACTGCTTTATTCCCTATCTTACAACAACTTCGCTCCAAATATTCTCTCTGACTCATCCCAAAGCACAAGTTTGAGTCACATTGCATCACAGTTAGGGTTTAACTAGCTCAAAGCGTCTGGTCTCCTAAACAACAAAATCCTAATTTTCAACTTCAAATTGATGATTCTCTCTGAGAATGTTTTAATTTGAATGGATTTTGATTTCTGGAATTTAGAGTTTCCGGACTGGTCAATGGGTGCTGAGCAACCATAAGGGAGATTCTCATCCTTTTTCATCGTCATGAAATTTTCCTTCTTATTTTCGTCTCCTGCTCGATCCCCAACTGGCCAACTCTTCATTTTGTAAGATCAAAACGCACCGTTTCTTTTTGTGTGTGGCATGCTAGTCGCTAGATAGACTGGGGTGCGCAAGGGGTCCACGAACCCGCTTTCGTTTAGAGTTTCCCTTATTTTTAAGGATTTCTCGATTGAAAGCAGCACAATTCTGACGAATATTCATTCCCATTGGCGCCGGACTTGATTCCGACCCAGCCCAATTTGGTTATTGCAGTAATGAAAACAGCTTGCTGGAAGGCCGTGGATGTTCTGGCCCATTGACTCAGAATGGGTCTCGGCCCGTTTACTATGAAGAGGATTGAAGTGGAGTAGTTGGAGTGGGTCCACATCCTTGGGCCAAGCCGATTAAAGTTTGGGTCGCGTATGCTCAAAATAGCTAGACGATAGTTCTTAAAGGCCACTGATCACATCTTAGGCCTGTTGTCTGTGACTCTGTGATGTGTTCTCATTTGCATGATTTTTACGTGCTCAAGAT
The DNA here is from genome assembly GCF_001411555.2 of Juglans regia. Lineage (NCBI taxonomy): Eukaryota > Viridiplantae > Streptophyta > Magnoliopsida > Fagales > Juglandaceae > Juglans > Juglans regia. The sequence goes on from NC_049907.1 coordinate 909,683, forward strand.
GATAAAGTGAAAAAATAAATAAATGAATTAGCTCGTACTGCATGGCCTTATCACATTAAATGCCTGCAAACTCAAGTTTGATCATGGCTAACATATATATTCGTTAAAGGTAATATATATATATATATATATATATATATATGAAGGTGCAGCATGAGTCAGAGGCCTTAACAACCGACCAAATTGAATTTTCTATGGTCCTTGTCATGCATGTGATCACGCCAATGCTAATCTATTTGTCCCTAAAGAAAAAGGTTGGCGAGCCCACTATCTTAGACTTAAACCCAAAAATAAAAGATAAAAACTCTGAAATGTGATAAACATGATACGAGGGGAAATGTGTGGTTAAGATTTCATGAGCTAAAAGGTACTGGTGGTGACGAGTGGTTCTAGAAAGGGTTCCAAGGCATGATAAATTATTAGGTCTACCTTTCAACGTTTGAATGAGTTGAGTTGATTTATAAACGGTAATCTTTTATGAATTTTATGAAGTTGATTTTAATTTTTTTAGATTAAGATAAATTTAATTTTTTAAGATGTTGAAATATATAAAATACGTTGAGATGAGTTTAATTTTTTTTTATAAACAATTAAAAATAATAATAAATTTCATCAATAATTTATCTAAAATGAGTTCGAGATAAATTAGAATTTGATTCAACGTACAACCAAACACAATATAATGTATCTGCCTCTAGGGAAAGGCAAAAAAAAAAAAAAAAAAAAAAAAAAAAAAAAAAAAAAAAAAAGAAGAAGAAGAGAAGAAGCAGCAATAATGAGAAAAGATAGAGGAGAGGTGGGCTAGTGTCCAAACTCCAAAATGCCTGATAGTGCTAATACGAAAGCGTGTAGGAAGGCGTACATGCTGTCCTTTTTCTTCCAGTTGTTTTGAGATCGATAGAGAAGTTTTGTGGGTCCATCCTCCCCACTTGATTCTTCCTCTGAACCATGTTTTCCCTTCTGCCCCCACCTTGCAGACCTTTTCGGTTAAGCAATATGGATGCACTTTGAAACAACCGAGAATTAAGTAATCCAACTGAAAGAGTTTTTCATTGAATTATTTTATATATACTTGTGAATAGTAATTCTATATATATATTTATAATCTTATTTACAATTTTTTTGTACAAAATTCATTTTTATTAATTTTTTTTTAAATTTAAATTTTATAATTTTTAATATATCCCGCAATGAAAATGGATCGGTGCTGCTTCTTGATCTTCTTTTTAATGCAAGCATGAAACTTGGATTATTACCAATAGTACAGCATTGCTTAAACGGCAATAGCACTTAATGAAGTGATCAATCACTTGTATAAATAATTTATTTTCCATATTTGTTTAGATTTCAAGAGAGCTGCTATAAATATTAATTCCAAGATGTACATGACTTAAATCTTTGTCGCATCAAGTGGGTTGTAAGCTATCTATTTTACATGATTTTTTTTTTTTTTTAATTTCCTATATATATATCCATAATATTAATGCTGATGACAGCTTGTTGATATGTAATGTGGGTCCTAAATATTAATCCTTTAATATAAACGTACGATATTTCTCTGTTCATGGCTGCCATCAACTCCTACCCTACGTACATTATACAGCGTTAAATTAAGCAATTAATTAAAAGAACTAGGGTCGAAAATGGAGACCCAACTACCAGAAAATAGAATTAATTAAAAAGAAACCCTAGGTTGGGACAAAGAGGGATACAATCAAAACTTTCATTTCACTCTTTGATTAAGCTACGTACGTACGAACCTATATATTCAACAGAAGTTAACAACCATATATAGCTTACTTTAATTATATACCAGCATATTTGAATAATATTTAAACAGGGATATGCACATGTATGGCAGCTATACATATAATTTATATATATATATTAAAGTAATGTTAGATATAAATCTTAAATAAACAACCTTCATACAAGTCTTTTGTAAAATAATAGGTTCTATTAATAAAAAATAATTTTTTTATATTTTTTTAAAATAGAATCTAATTTTTTATAATGACTTGTATAGAACTTATTTATTTAAGATTTGTATAAATTATTTTTTTATATATTATATATAGAGGATCTGATCCATTTCTTGCGTCATGCTACTAAAGCCCAAGACGCACGCAAAAATAATATAAAAAGAAAAAGTTAAAAATATCTGGACCTCCGTCCTCAGTACTCCCAAGAAACCGTAGACGTTAAAACACAGCTAATTGACAATTGCTTTTGTGTTTTTTTCCTTCTTTTCCCTCCCTTTTCCGATAATGTTTTTGCCAGTTTTTTCTGCAAAAGGTGGGACCAAATTAAGAACAGCGCAAGCTCGTGGCTCAGCCTTTTCGCCAAACCCAATGGACCCACCGCCCCATACGACTGCACCTCTCCACACCAACAACGCGTGCGTCCATGTCCACCCCACTCCCTCTGTGTCTCTCTATCTCCCTGTCTTCCTGTTTCTTTTCCATCCTTTTTTTTTTTTTTTTTTTCAAGTTGTTTTCTTTCCCCTAATGGATTATTATTGTGGGGTTCTTCTGATCAGATAGTAGTAGTTCAATTCCATTTATTCTAACAAGCATCATGTGATCATCCTTCTCGATATTAGTTTGAAGATTTAAAAAAATATTGTTCATTAATTAATCTCGATATGTACGAGCAGATATGCAAATTGCTTTGTTTATAATTAATCTTATTAATTACTTTTAAGAAATTAGTATATAACCAAATCCATCTGTTTGCAAATTCACAGACTAAAATGGATCTTCATACTATTATTCCAATCTGTCTGTACATGCAGATACATGATCTTAACGATGACAAATTGCTTCTTAAAAAAATAAATTAGTTAAATCCCATTAATTCCTACGTAACGCTGTTGGGGATAATTGTTAATTACATTTTATTTCCAAGTCAAAAGAGATAATCATTAAAATCATCATCAATTTTAACATCAATCAGATTGAGAGAGCAACATTAATATATATATATATAAATAATAATTGTAGTTGTGAGTGTATAAATATTGTATAATCACTTTAAAAAAAATAAATAACTATTAAATGATAATATCAAACATAATTTACCATATAACTACTAGAAAAGTAGTGTATAGAATTATATAGACAAGTCATCTTTTTAAAAATAAAAAATCTTAGCTGCGGACCACTAATTACAGCTTGGACCGTCCATTGATAATTAGATACCCAACGTGGCCAATTGAGGTATAGTATGGTGGGGGGGTCTTCTCCAAGGGTATGGAAAAGGTCCACTTGGCATGTTCTTCCCCAATCACTTATACATCCATCGTACCTTGTAAATTAGGTAGATAGAATGCATTCACGCTGATCTTAATTTATTTCTTAATATTTTCCTTTCCTTTCTATATATTAATGAAAATTTAAAGCTCCTGAACTGTACGTTTGATTTTAGATCCTGTGGCCAGTTCTTCACTTTTAGACTGTTCCAACAGGTACCCACTTATCGTACAGTCCTGATCTATTTGTCGGCGGGCCAGATTTGCCACCTTCAGCTCCTTCATTCATTTCAAATTAATGGAGATCATATTCATAATTAATAAATTAGCTTTATTCACATCTTTTCGTTTTTAAAATTTGAAAAAGATAAACACAAATAATTTTTTTTAAACCATTTGACATAATAATATTTTAAAAGTAATATCTTTGTAAAATATCTTATAAAAATAATATCATTTTATAAAAATATTTTTATTTTATAATTATATGTATAAAATTTGGAGGCTCTTGATATTTCCCGGAGCACGTCCTTGGAAATATTGGGAATTATCTCATTGATAACTTGTTCAACATTTTTGTTTTCCCTTTTTATAATTAAAGAATAATATATGATATGGGAAATACTAAAAGTACGACACTTTCCAAATTAGTCACTAAACTCACATGAATGCGGCATAATTCTTAAAAAAATTAACAAAGAAAATCAAATTTAAAAAATAAAATAAAAAAGTAGAGAGGGAATTATAGGCTATATATACGTACGTACGTACATATATAGTCACTTCCTTGTCAAGAGATGATCAGGGGTGGCCACGCATCCAATTCCTTATTTAAAAAGGAGAAATATATGCTTTTATAACTATAAAAAAATTTCAAAAAAAAAAAATTATAAATTGATGTGTTTGATTTCATATATTAGTCACGGTCTTTTTAAATTTTTTTTTTTTTTTACTTTAAAAATTTTTTTAGTTTTAAAATTTATTAATTAATTTGTCACTAGCTAGCTCTATATAAATTTCTGATATACAAATTAATTAATCAAGTACAAAGAGAACATATAATTTAATTTCGAAAATGAGACGATATTATATCTTAATTATAATCTAGATATTATATAATACAGATAATAATAATGATGATAATAATTGTGCATCAATATATTATATGCAACGTCACATTATTGAGACAACTGTTACATAAATATTTAATATAATTCTTGGGTGCATGTGATTCACCTTAATTGACAGGTTAAGCTGTTCCTCTGATGATTGTCTTGAGCAATACAAGGCCGCCTTGTGATCCTCAAAATTATATAATTATCTAGATATAATAATTAATAATTAATAATTAATAGGGACATACTAATTGTTATCATATTCAATTTAATATATCTGCATTGCTGGACCTGTCTCTGGCATCTCTTTCACAATACTTTAAGCACATTGGCTAAAGACACTGAGATTTGTTTGGCATGCCTCAAACCCCAAATGCAACAGCACTTCGGTTTCTGTGTGGGGGGAGAGAATCTTAAATCCTTCAACTGTTCTTATATTTTTATTTATTTTATCTTTTGGCGCAGTAGGTTCTGATGGGGAACGTGAAGGCAAGGTGATGATCTTTCCCTATCTAAGAAAGCTGCATGTTGGTCAAGCAGCTGGGTTGTGACAAGGATCAGCTGTTAGTCTTTCACTGATCAGAGACTCCTTTTTGCTTTGCTTCTTCTTCGATCTTCGTCTTCTGGACAACACAAGAGATCGGTTGTGATCGCCTGATCAGCTCAAGAAACTCTTACAGGTCAGAATTAAGGGTCAGTGTCTTATCTCCATTTAAGCCACCTTTTGTATATGATCACTTCAATGGTGTGGAGTATAGGATCAAAAGATACAGTGTGGGCATGAAAGAACTTCATGTTTAGATCACTCGCTCAATCCTCCTCAAAATTATCATTCATTTGCGTGTGCCGCGTTAATGTTTTAATCTTCTGAACAACTTAGACAGTCCATCTCAGAAGGAAATTAATTCTCTCTCTCTCTCTCTCTCTCTCTCTCTCTCTCTCTGTCCAGGAGGATATCTATAAGTTATTTCGGTGATAGTTTAACTTGTTGAGTTTGCACCACAGAACTTTCGACCTGGATCATGTTCAACTAAGTACGTAATCCGCGCGTGAAGAAAGTTATAACAAGAGAGAAGACAAACTAATTTCATTTATTCTCATACGTACTCGTTTTTAGGTATATGTTTTAATTTTCAGATGTATTAGCTAAAATAGGGTACCTTGGCATATACCAGAACACAATATTTCTCGTGCAAGAATGGAGTATTTTCTAAGACGTTAATGAATCGGGAAAGTGATATCATTTCTTTGAAATCCTTCACAGGCCTGGTTTAATCTCAATGATATTCATTTTTATACGAAGCAAAAAATGGAAACCAGCTACTTCGCGGCCTGCAGATAACGGGCGGAGTAGTTGAATGGTCTAGATTAATTGTAAATTGTTTCCAAGATTAAAGCATAATATTCATAATATTTATGAATGCCGTTATACGTACCCCTATATTTCGTTCAGTTCCTTCAGGATACGATGATCTCTTTGTACAGAAAAGAAAGCTTTGACCATGGATATATGTTATAAAAAGGGCCGGAAAAAGAAAAAAAAAAAAAAGAAAAAGAAAAAGAAAAAAGAAAGTCTCGAGTAGGTACTTGAGATGCAGGCATTACTGTGGTGGTGGATGTGATAGGCTGTCATGTTGGAAGATATTTCATATGGGAAGTTATTGGTGTGGCTCAAAATGTCTCAGTCGACGAACAGGAAAAGAAACAGACAACTTTTACTGGAAAGCTGTTAATCTTATCAATTCGTATGATCCATTGCTGTTTTTGAAAGTTATTCGATAATGCTACCACAACTTATTTTGGTAAATAAATAACAAATTATTGATGCATTCTTAGCTTTGAACCTCTTTCCTCAATTCACAGGTGCAGTCTTACTATACGCACATATTCTTCGGGTAGAAGCTGCAATCTAGCGTTGCAGAAGCTAACTTGAGATTCGATGGATCAGAAGCTTCTTAACCCATATGACAGGGAATGCATGAGAATGGCCATGATAAAACATGAAGAAACATTCAAGGAGCAGGTACTTTTCTTCCTCGAAGGGGTTTTCTGTAAGGCTGAGAGTTGTATCCTCAAAGGGGTTTAATTTCTTTTTTCCTTGCAGGTAAGTGAACTTCATCGTCTATATCAGATCCAGAAGATGTTAATGAAAAACAGTAGGAGCAACAGGCCTTATATTGGAAGGAGCCAAGAGCTATGGAATTTGAAGAATGAACTTGGTTTCATTCAGAATAGTAATGATCATCATCAGCGTGATGCAGAACACAAACCACAAAGCTGGAAACTTGATCTGGAACAGCCTGCCGAGGACTATATTGCAGAACCAGATGATGGTGAGGGAGTGCTAGATCAGCTTATAGAGGAGAGTGAGATTGAGCTGACTCTGGGTCCATCAAATTACAACAGATGGAAGAAACCCGAGACTCCATTAACCTCAGATTCCGGACCAAGCTTTTCTTCTTCTTCGACTGGATCCAGTCAGATAAATAGAACAAGTTCTTGGATCCATCAGATGACAAGAGACCAGTTAAATGGCTATGAACTGGGGCTTGTCAAGGTACCCGACATGACATCTGGGTACCATAGCAGAAGCAAAAACAATATTGATGTCGAAGAACAACAACTAAGACAAGAGAGGCTAAACCAGGCTCCTTGGCTTTTCCAAGTCTTGAGTTTGAACATGACTTGAAAAAATCTACCAAGTTGAGGTGATCGAGTTTAAGGATTAAACTCCTTGGCGAGCGACTAATTCTATGACTAATGTTTGTGTGGAATTTTCTGCTTAGTTTTTGGCATAATGCATGTGTACTGATGGAGTCTCTTTGTGTAAAGCGATTTTTCCTGACTTGAAAACCCATCACCATTTGCAAAGTGACCCATTTTCATTTTTTCCACCAGTCATATAATCCATGCAACATCATCAATACTGCCAAAGACACTAAATATGTCGTTGATTGATGAGTTGATGATATTGCTAATTATTCCTTGCAGAGCTAAATCAAAATTAGGAGGTTGGGTTGGGTTAAATTAATATCATATCTTAGCAATTGCTCTTTCGGCCGCACCTAGGAAGACATGAGTAGGGCCTATTCATCCTACCTGAATGCAAGGATGTTTCGTGATCTTTAATTGCTGTATTCATGGACATCATGATATATATTCTACCTACAGGGACCACAATTATTGATATATATATATATATATATATATCATGATATTCAATCCTTTTGCGCGTGCATTAATTCCTTGAATCGATGAACTTATAAATTTGCCTTTCAACTTTTACCGGCATGTATATAGTCACTATGTACGTTGATTTTAACATGAGTACGGCTATTCTAAAACTTTTACATTACTCAGCTGCTAATTACATACTATAATTTAATTTATAAAATAAATTTTAAAATTTAAATATTACAAATCAAATATTAATACTATTTAAATAATATGAATGGTATGCTATACCGTACATCGACTTAAAAATATATAGAATAAGAGAAAAACTTCAAACCAGATGGGGTGATAAGTGGAAATTAATTTATACTATTTAATGATATTGTGACACATATACTTTCTATGAATAGAAAAATAGAACCGATTGCAGGTAATCACCGTTTCTCTTTCTTCTCTCTCGACTTCAAGTCGGCCAAAGAAATTGTCCCTCTCTTTCTGTCTCTCCTCAAGCCGCGTGATTTTTGTCCCCCTCTCTCTCTCTCTCTCTCCTCAAGCTATCACTTTCTCTCACCCCTTAGGTTATTGTGATTTTTGTGTTATGATTCTCATTTGCTATATCTTACAGCAGCTAAACCAATTTTAAAAAAAATCATGATGGTGACAAATTTGGGTGCTAAACCATTGGTGATTCAAATACCAATTGGTTTAGAAGATAATTTGAAGGGAGTCATTGATCTTGTGAAGATGAAAGCTATAATTTGGTCACGTGAAGAGTTGGGTGCTAAGTTTGTGTATGAGGATATACCAGCAGATCTTCAAGAATTAGCACAAGAGTATCGGTCATAAATGATAGAAACCATAGTTGAGTTGGATGATCAAGCTATGGAGAGCTACCTAGAAGGAGTTGAATCTAACGAGGAAAATATTAGGAAAATAATTAGGAAGGGAACCATCTAAAGCAGTTTTGTCCCAATATTATGCAGCTCAGCTTTTAAAAATAAGGGAGTCCAACCACTGCTTGATGTTGTTGTGGATTATTTGCCTTCTCCAATTGACTTGCTGGCAATGAAAGGGATTGACTCGTAAAGAAGACAGATTTGCAAAAGAAGAGATTTTTTTTAGCGCTTATAAGGGTGAGAGAAAGCGAGAGCTTGAGGGGAGAGGGAGAGAGAGAGAGGGGGGGGGAGAAATAGAGCACCGGGGGCGAGATTACGGGATTTGATAACCTACACTCACTTCTATTTCTCACTTGTTAAAAATATACATGTCACAAATTTATTGGAGGGTGTAAATTTCTTTTTAGCACCCGTCCGACCCCTAGCTTCTCTCATAGAGTAACTTTTTTAAGATGGTGAGTGTGTCAGCATTTTTTATCATATAAAAGAAATAATATAAATGGACCACTTTGAAAATTATGTGACGTACATCAAAGGAATCAATCGTTTTCTCATCTTAAAAATCTGTTAACTAAATTAAACAAAACCCTAAAGATCATCAATCACCAGTGAGCAAACTTATAATAATTTATTTAACAAAGACCCCACTTCCTAGGTATTGTAATCACACGGCACTAACTAATTAATGCGAGCTTACGTCTTATATATCTACGTACATGCATCTTTGATATCACGTCTTGCTCTATTAATTACTTAAACTCATGAGATAGGCGAATGGTGTGTACGTGTGACTAATTACCATTTTCATGTAAGATATTGCAATTTCAGAAATGATAGATAAGGGACTTCATTTGATGCACCTGCAGAACTTACTTGCCGGCTGTTATATATATATATATGCCATCGTACACAACTCTCAAACACCGCCCCGGGGGGGTGGGGTTTCAATAATTGGGTCCTAATTTTTGTTTTTGGGCCAGAGATGCATGCGCTCTCTCTTGACTTATGAGGTTGTTTTCCTGCATGACTACTTTCTTCATAAATTGGAATGGCCTCCAACACTCGGGGAATAAATGCAAGGCCTATATCTAGGAATCAGAGCTTTTTTTTTCTTTCCCTATGGGCCGAATGGGTTGAGGGAGCACAGTGTACTATCCCATTTTCAGTTCGAAAATCAAAGAATAGAGGTAACTGTCAACTTTTCTTGAATGCCCACCGCTTGCCCTTCCCTCTTGATCATCCTCTTGACGTAGCATCTCATGTGGTATGATTTAATAGATTAAAAAATTTCATCTTTTTCAAGCGAAAAAGTATATGCTCCATTCTCTCTTTCGTCTTCTTCAAGCCCCCTCTCTCTCAAAAACGTCTCTCCCTTATAAAATCCATCGTCTCCATTAACAACGGCAAAACATCAGTCGCTAGATCTACTCTTCCTTCTCTCTTGTTTTCATCTTCTTCAAGCCTCCCTCTCTCCTGATTTTCTCTCCCTTGTAAAATTTATCGCCTCCATCAACAACAGCAAACCACCAGTCACTAGATCTGCTCTCCATTTTCCATTGTTTTTATCTTCTTCAAGCCTCCCTCTCTCCTGAAAATGTCTCTCCCTTATTTTCGTCACCTCCATCAACAACAGCAAACCACCAATCGCTAGATCTGCTCTCCCTTCTCCATTGTTTTTGTCTTCTTCAAGCCTCCCTCACTCCCAAAAATGTGTTTCCCTTGTTTCCGTCGCCTCCATCAACAACAACAAACCATCAGTCGCCTCCATTTTATCTGGCCAAACCATTTCGCCGCCTCCATCAACAACGCCAAACCCTAAGACCATCTAAGCTCCTCATCTGAAATCGAAGCCTCCATTGTCACGTATACAGAGGTAAGACATTCTATTTTCTCAAATTATTCTCAAAATTTAAGGAAAAAAATACTTCATGTCGTTGCTTTCCATTTTTTTATCTTTTTTTTTTTTTTTAAATTAATTTGTGTTTACTTTGTTGGCAAATCATAACAAAACTAATTTATCCAACTTTAGTCTAATCTACTTTAGCTTTGATTTTTTTTTTTTTTTTTTAAGTAGGTATGGCGCTTCCTATGAATGATCGATCCACTTCCATGAGTCATTTTCTCTAGCTTGTTATTTCTACATTTGATAGGGAAGTAGAGTGAATTAAGGTCTTGTAATTTGAATTCAAGGAGTACTAGTTGCTTCTTCAACTTTGAATTCATGAATATGGTCTTGCAATTTACACAAATTGCTGATCATGTTTCACCTTTCCAAATCATTCTAACTTTACCAACGTCGACGATTATGATAGAGTACATAAATTTTGGCACACACACACACACACATATATATATATATATATCAATTAATTTGCATAATCAATTAATTTTGAGAAGTATTGAAATTAAATATGAATTATGTCTGGACTTTGAATTCAAAAACTTTGCTGGCTAAATATATATCCACCTTTATTTAGTTTCGTTAGTCCAGGAACTGTCATGGTTACTTCCTCCTTTGCCAGCTCTGATGTGCGTGCCTTGCTGATTGATGATGATGATGATGATGATGATATATTTATATATATATATATATATATACGTTGTGTTGGTCATGTTGATGTATACTTCTAATTGTACAATTAAATTAACATTAATGTTGTGTGCTGGCTATTTGTATGGCGTAAACTCAACTGGGAATCTTGAATAAAGATTTCAATTGGTGAGGAAATATACACTTTATTAGGAGACCTCTAGATCTCCTTTTTCTCTATCCAATTGCTTCAATTCTCGAACTTTATGGACATTCTTATGTGTTTTCTTAAAATTTTTTATCATCAATTATATAATTGATTGAGGCCACTAATCAATCATTTGGTAGTCTAGAAATAGAAGCTGTTAATATTGACACAATGTCTGAAACACCTAGTAACACTAGCAATATCTCATGCTCAAGAAACTCTTGTCAAAATGAATATCCAATATGTTTTTGTTGTATTAAAGCATATTGACGAACTGCGCATACAGAGGATAATAAGGAGCGCTGATTTTTCAGTTGCCAAAACTTTGAGGTATGTTATTTAACTCTTGTTCGCTAAGAAGTGATTGATAATCTTTGTTTGCTAATATGTGTTGGTTGATTTTGCAAGCTGTGCATTATTGCCATTTTTTTTTTATTAGTATGACCCGAAAACACCACCATATGGCGAGAAGAGAATCAACAATTTAAAAATCGAAATTGAAAAGATACAACTAGTAATGAATATCCAAATAACTCGACATCGACTAGAAATAAAGATTGAGAGGCGCAAGAGAAAGTTTGAGAGAGTCAGTGTAGTTTTAGTAATTTCAATGTCGTGAGTATTTTGTTTAGGCATGCTTTTTGGGAAATGCTGAGAAAAGATGTAATATATGTAGCAATTTTGCATTTTAGCTTATAAGGTCTAGTAAATTACTTGTAGAGGAGAATTTGAAGAAACACTAGGTTTTAAAGTTAAGCTTACTGGGATGTTCATTTGTACTATATTGAGCATTTTTCGGTTCATCTGTTTAATGTACTCGATTATCATGTTAGAAGTATGATTTCCATAATCGTTCTACTATTTTTCTACACATTTTAAATGAGCAAATAAATACCATTTGCAATTCATCTTCAACTTCCAAAAATTGACTTTAAAAGATAAACAATAGAAGTTTTATGCAGGTTCCCTCAAGACAGTAACAATTTGGCAGCCAACCTATTTATTTACACAAGAACCAGGATCACATTAAAGACCTCTACAAGTAATCTATTTGCAGCAATCCAGAAAATAATATGTAATATATGAAGCAATTTTGCATTTTACATTGGTCCCTCCCATAATTAATCTACTAGAAAAATATAGTTTAATTACAAAATATTGAGCAACTAGAAAATTGGTCCCTCCCAACTATGGAGCAAATGTAGTTTAATTATAAAAATGTAGTTTAATTACAAAACATGAAGCAAATATACAAAACTAATCAGCTATCTTCCAAAAGCATGACGTCTTCCAATCACCAAGACTGCATAATTTATTATTAATTTCTTGGATCATTATCCTGATTCGAGAAATGCAATCCTCTCCATTGTGCTTAAATGAAAAAAAAGTCACTACTATCATCTAAAAAAAATTCTAAAAAACTAAATATGATATTTCACATCGAGACTACATGCAGTATAGGAGCACTCGGTCCAATATGAAGAGCTTTTGTAGTGTATACTTGATCAGTTGTGTCCTAAAGGGGACATTAAAAAATGTTAAAAGTAGCAACACACTAAACAAAAAATAATACCAAAATAATGTATTTTGAATTATCTATGAGGAAGGAACAGTCTGTCCAATACCGAAATAATTAGTCTGTCCAATACCGAAATAATTCGTAGTGTATACTTGACGAGATGTGTACTATGAGTGGCATAAAAAAATTGTTAAATGAACCAATGTGTTAAAATGTGTGCACCATAACATAGTTTGAATTACCTGTGAGGGAGGGGCAGTCCGTCCAATGCCAAAATAATCTGTAACTGTTGAAGGAGTTGGAAAACAATTTGGCACATGTGTCCAAGCTTGACTATGTTGATCCTAATGGCAAAAGTATATCATTTTTCTTGTGTTTATAAACCTAAAAAATCTAGCAAATGTGAAGAGAAAAAATGTACCTAAGTTTGAGGAGCCTTATGTTGTGTGTTGCTCACAATGCATTCATCTGGAGTGTGATTACTCTGTTGTGCATTGGAATGAAGATAATAGTTTATCTTTACACGTCTATAATATTTTTTGAACTGTAAATTTAGTATGCAACATTAATAAAAAGGAACATTAACTTCGTCGTGGTGCAATCGCCTTCTCATACTAGATTTATTAAGACTTTTCTCAACAGTGTGCACTTTTCTTTTAGACGATGGTCTTCCCTTACTCTGAACTACCAACGAACTAATAACTCTGCATGTCGTGCCATCCATGGAAGTATCTGGATCAACTGTGTTTATGATCCAGATACTGTGCCTTCAACTATTCTATCTGGCTAATCAATTTAATATAGCTAATCTCGGCCTTTGAAGCATTGGAACATAGTTTATAGAAGCAATTTTGGATCATATCGTACCTTCAAGTATCGTCGATGCTACTAGTGTCATAACTACTTTTCACGAATGTGTATTTTCATTTAACATCCTTCCACCGATCAAAAATGTATTTTGATGGCATTGTATGCTCGCCTACATGAGTCAAGATACGAAGAGTATGTTTGCATAATATGCCCTTAAACTCAAATAACTTACAATTGCATTTAACATCAAGGGAATCTTGATCAATTTCGACAATGAAGGTTGCACGTTTTAACAAGTCATCGCCAACTTAAACCTCACCGACAACTATGAACATATATCTATCACCCTCACATTTCAATAACGAGATAATCAAATATAGAAATCCTCGTAATTTCTCTTATACTTTTTTGAATTTAGCAATTGTATATACTTTTTGAAATTGCTTCTCAAAAGGATAACGATTGATGCAAGGAATCTTCGTGTTCATTGGATTTAAGTTAGCAATTACTTCATTCTCTACCTTCCTCCTAAGGGTTGAATCATACTGGTCAACAAATTGTTTTAGAGTTGTTCTAGAGTTAACTTATCAGTCAAAAAATGCATTCATGCCTTCACTTCACTTTGTAGTTGACATTTCTTTCAAAAACGTGTCTCTAACGTAGGCTGGCATCAAAAAATGCCGATCACTATATAGGGATACCAACCATGCATTCTTATGTAAATCATAGGTATTGAGCATATCGCGCCAATTTTCTTCGAATTCATACTCAATAAAAGAGTCATAAACACACATATGTAGAATATTCTTGATTTTCTCATATCGATAATGTGATCCAAACTTCTCAAGAAACTTTTTTATTATATGCCACAAGTTGAAGCGATGCCTAGACATTGGAAACACCCTCAAAATTGTAATTTTCATGGCTTTATCTTGGTCTGTGATTATTGCATTTGGCGGTTGGTCATTTATACACTTCAACTATGTCTCAAACAATCACTCGAATGTATTTGCGTCCTCATTGAATATCAATTCGCACCCGAACATGATCGACTGCCCGTGGTGGTTCACACCCACAAACGGTGCAAAATGTATTTTATACGTATTAATCAGATATGTTGTATCAAATGTAATTACATCATTGAATGATTGATATGCAGCTTTATTTAGGGTGTTTGCCCAAAACACATTCTTTAACCGCATCTAATTGTTAACGTCTATCTTATAATAAAACTCCAGATTTCTTTTTTGCATATCTTGAAAATAGTTACATAGAGCTTTAACACCTCCAACCCTAAGGTGAAGTTGTTGTGTTTTGTCAATATAGTTTTGACACTCCTCCTGGAATGACACATTCTTGTAACCCCTCGCCTCAACAATCACAACTTTGAAATTTTTGGACAACTTTATTCCTACATCGTCATTTATTTCGAGCCTCTTAGCCACACAAGTATCAACTTTTTTAAAACATATTAAATGTCTTACCTTTCCTGGACTGCAAATGTGTGTGTGATCCATTGTCACTTTAGATATAGTATATCCACATTCTTCATTCAGTATTGCTTTAATCCTAGCCATACACCCTATTTTCTTTGTTTGTCTTAGTTTCATAACATTGGCAGCCTTACTCTTTTATGTGTCTCCTTGCGCACATGCCAAGCAAAACTATCTTACCTTCTTATCGTCATCCTGTCTAAAATTTCTTTTGCACACCTCAAGCCCTTTCTGCTTACCATACTTCATATAATAAGATTGAACTTCTTCTATAGATGAAAATTTCATTCCAACCGTACGTTCTTCAATAGTTTCATTACATTTAATTTCCTTATCAATTCCTACCTCATCACACTCATTATCTGAATGTTCAATGTCGACATCCATTGTCCATCCAAAGTTCAAATTATCTACAAATTGTTAGCACACTTGAAAACAAGGGAGATGCATTTTATGTGAAAGAACAAGCAAAAAAAGACAAAAAAAATACTATAATGTAGTTTGAGAAAAAAAATCGAAAAAACCCAAAAACTGATGGGCATAACCTATAACAATATGATATATCATTATCATGTATTTTGAACTAACTATGTATTTCAGCGAAAGACAAAAGCCAGCATATAGCACACTATCATTATCTAATCACAATATTCCATTTTTTTTTTATTTAGTGTTCTTTTTGCTTTTCATAGACTCCAAGTGGGCCATATTTCAAGCATATATCATAGATGTAAAAAAATTGCAGTCTGTCGATCATATAGACAACAATCTCCTGCTAAAGTTCCACGGGCAAATGCTTGAAAGGAACCAATTCATCTAAAAGAGAGGATCTTTCACGACATCTGACTTTCACAATTGTGTCACACGTCTTTATCTTAAATCAAATACAAAAATAGAGTTTGCAATTGGTAAATTTAAAGGAATAAGGATGTCTGTATCCAATTCAAATTGAAGCAAAGTTAGATGTGAAAGACAGTACAAGAAAACTCTCCATCAAAAAATTAAAATGCTTGTAAATTGAAGCAAATAGACAACTCATCCCATTAAACTCTAAGAATTATTGATGATTTTAATCCCCTTTAGATCCTCATCCAAATTATAACTGTAGCCATGAAATGCCGACCAAAAATATAGTAAATATAGCAGAAGACACAGTTCTAAGTTTCTATTCAATTGTTACAATTATAGCATTCCAACTCCTTTAAAAATCCCCATAGAGATTAATTAATCATGTAAAAATTTTAAAAAAGCAAACACAAGCAAACATAACATAACAAACAGCTTTAAAACTTATATTTAATTCTAGAACCACAATTTCAACCCATTTCAAGATCTTGCTCCAGATGATAATCGTACCAATAGATGCAATCTTGTAGCTTTTGAGTTTAAATTTTTTTTAATGTCACCACCCTTTATCACCCTTCAACTATACATGGTAACTTGTATAAAAATGGTTTCGTCACCTTTTTATAGATCTTATAGATCAAAACCCTATTTGATTCGAGTAAGATGGAAAAAAAATCTACCTCTCGGATTGGTGGTCGAATGGAGGAAGACGGCATCAGAAATAGATCTCGCTGCCGCGCAGATTGGATGCCGGTGCCAGACGGAGGGAAATAATGAGGTTTGATGGAGGGAAATTAGGAGTAGGTTTTAGGATTTGGGGGGTTGGGGTTTTCGGATTTGAAGAGGGAAAGAAACGAGGGAAATGTCGTTTCCTTTTCTTTTTTAATTTTTAAATTAGAAAAAAATCATTATGTCATGCCATGTCAAGCAGTATCTGTGAGCGGGAGCAATGGTTGGTTGCTATAGAACGACCCATTTTTTTATTAATTTTTTATTATTTATTGGGTAATGCAAGGTAAAAGTCTCAAATAGATAAATTCTACGTAAATCTTTTATACAAGATAAAAAATGCTACTTATCATCCCCATACTACACAACAATATGTAATTTATCTTTTTGTCCTTTTATTTAAACACACATATTTACACATTAATATGTGTGTGTTTAAATAGAATGACAAAAATAACAAATCACATGTTGGTGTGTAGTATAGGGGATGATAACTAGAATCTTTCTTAAGTGGGTCCCACTAATTTTTTTTTATACTTTTTCAAGGTGGGGTACACTTTTTTTTAAAGGTCTGCGCAAGATTTGTCTATTTAAGACTTGTATAAATCATTTCTCTATATATTATAGATCAATCAAATTCAAAATTTTGAGAAACACAATTATAAAATTAACCCATATCTATGGTGTCTAAATTCTACTACATTAATCAATTATCAGAATAAAACAATTCAATAAAATTGAAATTTATGTGAAAATTACAAGTGACGTAAATAAGGTTGATTGTTCCATACCTAACCCTAGTTACATTCCTTTTCACAAATAGTTTGTGGGCTACATGTGTTGAACTTTTTAGTAATTTAGTAACTATATAAAGAAACTCTTTATTTTAAATAGGACCAAATCTATTTTTTGCAATTATATATATTTATATATTTAGCTATATGTAAAAATTATTTTATTTAGAATTTAATAGCCAAAGGGTCATAGAGTAAGGTAAGTTTGGAATCTTTGGATTGTGAGTCGAGATAAAACGAGTTGATATGAAAGTTGAAAGTTAAATAAAATATTGTTAGAATATTATTTTTTAATATTATTATTATTTTGAGATTTGAAATTTTAAAAAAAATACAATAATAAGATAAAATAATATAAGATGAAACACTTTTGAATCTAAACGGAGGTAAATCTTGTCAGTGAATATGCCAATATGATATTTCTGCAACAGATATCAGCTTGATGGGAATATAAGTAAGATTACACTCAACAATTTCACCATTTATATCCTCCAGCTTTGAATTATAAACTTAAAGTCTCGTGGAAAACATCAGACATAATTTACAACGATTTTACACAAATGAAGTTGAAAAAGGAAAACAAAAGCAGGCAGAAGCCGCAGCTAGTCCTCTTTTCAAGCAAACAAAGCAACAAAGACACTAGACATCACAGCTAAACTACTAACAGAGCTCAGAAACAAATTACTAATGTCTTAAGATATGGAGTGCCGGCGATCCTTGTTGGGTTTCATCCGACCTATTATATTGGCAGTGGCACCATCACTTCGTATGAAAGGAGAAAGCCGCCCAAGTTTTTTGGACACACTGCTTATGAAAGATTTTCGAGGCAGGGGAGGCTTATCTGCAGATGGCAGTGCGTTTTTCATTGGACTGCTTACAGATGAACTATGTGTCGACCTTTCGATTTCTTTCAGTTTCATTTTCAGTTTCATGAGCTCTATTTTCAAGCCCTCGTTCTCTCTTCGTAAGCTGGAGAGCTCATCCGAAACCGGGCGGATATCAGTGGAGTATAAATTTAACTTGGAAGGTAGGGTAGGGGAATCTGCATCCATGAGGCCGCCACCGCCATTCATGACATCTCTAAGGCGTTGTTGCTCATAATAAAGCACTTGAACCACGGTTTGAACAGGAAGGCGTTCATTCTGAGCAGCATGTGCACAGGCCTCCCGAGATAGTTTCTGACAGTCCATCAAGCTGCAAACTTTCTTTCTCTCCAAGTCGCCTAATGCAGGATGAGCCTGTAAAGTGCAAACAGAAAGGTGGATTGATAAGGCTACTAGATTTCAGATTTCTTTGCTTCGTTTCTTCTTATAATTTGAGAAGACATCTTTGATCACCACCTAATTAGCGTCTAAACCTTTTGATCAAGAAAATAAGCACCTAAAGCAATCTTTTAGTTTGAATAAAGTACTTTATAAGGTCTATATCATATTTAATCGTTTGAGATGCTTAAAGAAGCTGCAGTAAGCTTAAAGCGACCATGTTGTACAAGAAGGAATTTGAAAGTGAGAGATTGCACCTTTAGGTAGATATCTATGGCTCTATAGATCCCATCTTCTGTCACCCTCGGTTGTTCTGGGATGAGTTCACCAAGACCAATGAACCTTGAAACAGATAAGTTTCGATCAGTGGCTATTTCAGCAAGGTAGTTCTCCATTAGCTTCACAACCCGTTCCAAGTCACTTGGTGGAGGAGAAACATACTCATCTTCTGCATTGTAGATCAAGCGGTTCCCATCGATTTCATATTCAAGGAAATTCATCAGGATCCGCTGCACTGTATCCACGTCAAACAATGTGTCCCCGGTAAAGGAATACGAAGGAATCAAGAGGTCATCCAAAACAGCGTGGCCTAATTGCATGCCCATCCTCTTCTCCAAATCAAGCCGGCAAGCAACTGTTGTCTCAAGAAATATTGCAGCTCGAAGCAGCATAGAGAGAAAGCTTAAAGACATTGCCTTCTTTTCCCTCGGCAAAAGACTTACTATTGTTTCTAATACAACCCTCTTCTCGTGTTCTTGTGATGGCTCAATTTTCTTCCTTCCCCTTCCAAAGATTTCCTATACCAAATTGGAATTGAGGTTAGCCACAAAACCACAGAAGTGGAACAATTTTGATGTATTTAGAGTAGGATCTCACCAAACCTCGCAGAGATTTCTGTGCATAGAGCATTAGTATTGGACCGAGAGCATATTGTTTAAAACCTCTAGCCATCATTGCAATCAGAACTCGGTGAAAGATATCAATTCTAAGAACAGTTAAATCCTCAGCCCACCAATCAAGAATGGCCTTTGAGTGAGAGACTGAAGAAGAAATGATACCCTCGTTGACACCCTCAGCCCTTCTTGACGTGCAGAATTGACTCTCTTTGCAGGCTATATATGCAATGGCATCTATGCATCGGCTCACCAGTTTTACTCTCTCTGCTATTGGAAGGAGGTTTTGTGACACATGTAAAACGGAAACCGCCCCTGCGAGGCTCGTGAGCGTCACTTCATTCAAGTAGGCTTCAGTTCTTCCCACTAAGTTTCCAACAGCGTAGTCCTCAGTCATCTCTAGATACTCTGCCACGCATCGTAGTGCAGCAATATTTTCTGTTGTTATCTCAAAATTTATGCCATAGCAGAATTTAGCTGCAAGCTCGAATGCATCTGCCCCGCCCGGGAGTTTATGGAGTTCAATGACAGAATGCTCAGCATCACTAGACTCAGATACCAGTTTCCTTATGTATCCACACTTTGAGACTAATGGAAACTGCAATGGAAGTAAGTAATAAACAGAAAAACTCAATAAAACTGTGCATTAAAATGGAATTCTATGTTAGATTCATGTTGTTTGGAGTTATAAAGGTCATAAAAACAGCAGAAGGAATACAAGCTAGGCCATCGAATACGCTTCTGTTATCATGTTCTGCTTCAACTACCGAGTATTTTTCCTATTATTGAATCTGTAAGATAATCCGGTACTTGAAACTGTAAAGCAGGAATTAGGATTGGATTTTACCTTATGCAAGGAAAAAGAGCCTTCTCCAGCATGAATGGTAACATCACTTGGGATCTCCTGGGAGAAAATCCTGTAAAAAGTTTTAAGACACCATCTTTAATATTTCTTCACCTAGTTTCCTTTTCAAGAAAATCCACCAAACAGTGAAGATATAACAGACATGATTTCCGCATTGTTTTAGAACAAACCCAGTAAACCAATTAGGAAGACATTTAGAAAAGAAGCAAACCATTCACTGGTTCTCTTCAGGGCAGTGGAAAGAAGCTCCTTCTTAGAAGACATGTGAACAGTGGTGGTTGCAGTCTCCTCCTGAACAAGATCCGCCATAGCCGATGAAACTGAGGCACCTCTTTTCATTGTCAACTCTCCATAATATAATGGATGATGAAGCAAGGAAGAGAAAAGAAAGACTGAGAGGCAATTCCTGTCTAAGGTTGTGGTACTGAAACAACTCCCATGAACATGTCATCCCCTGTACTTTTTTTGTTTCTTCTTGACACTTTTTTCAAACTTTCAATAAGAAGTTCGACTGAGCTGTTATGCAGGAAGCCAGCAATTAAAAGAATAAAGGCTGAAACTGCAGCTCTCCTTTCTCTAATAACTGCATTATCCCACTTCAGCTACAATAACAATCATCAACGTTTCACCATTTGGTCAATCACCCAAAATTGGCCTCCTGCGTTTTGCTAAAGATGTCATATAAGTAGGGAAATGAATGGCAGTATGGGCATTATTACCAGAAACAGGGGTAAACAGTAGATTTTAGTGTGTGGTGAGGGGCTCATAGAGTTGTGTTGAAGGGATGAGATTAGTTCCATGCTTATTGGCGGCTAACGAGTATGACTTTCCACGTGGGAATTATTCTCACCCACAAAGTTACTGATCCTCCAATTATTCCTCTTTTCATTCTTGCAATTTCATTGCAAACTAAGATTACCCATAAAGGGTAAATTACATAACTTGCCAAAACCCCAAGTAACTACTGAAATAAAATTAAGGACAAGTCGTAACATGAAAGGTGCAGGTGCAATGTCGATACCATTTATCCACTATTTTTCATTTTTTAAGCTATTATTAGGATTTTTTTAAACATGATAATAGGACTGAATGTCAGTATTAATTAAGAAATGAGCGTAGGAAAAAAAATATTATCATTAATCTTATAACATATATATTAATCAGAGTGAATGATTAAAACCTAAAAACTCGAATATTCAGGACTAGCTAGTAAATGATGTTATATTCATGACCTTGTAAAACTCATGAATCCCTCTTTTGGTTTTAGTACGATCTTGAGAATGCTGAAAGAGAAAGATGAGAGGATCACTGTGATGACGACTTGGAAACTGTGACTTCATACCATGAACCCAAAAACTCATCTGTCATTATTCAGATTTCAACTGCATGTACTTGTACGTTCTTATCAACATTGAGGGAATGAAACTTTCTTTTGAAGGCTCGGGTAATAATATATATGAATTAATATATATACATCATACATGCAGTGTTTCATGACTTTTTTGGATTGAAATATACCGACAAGTTAGACTTCTCCATCTCCAATTAATGGGGTTAAATTGCAGACACCAGAGCCCTTGAAGATTAAAAAAAAATGGGCATCATTAACGTATCCTAATTAATTTGGAACTTAATTATCATGCCAAGCCACTTGATTTCACGAAAATGCTTTGCAACTCTCTGTGGCCGAGAAACCTTCTTCAAGTGAGGGTAGGCCAGAACAAATTACACAATCAAATCAGAGAGAGAGAGAGAGAGAATGGCCAGTTGGTTGGACTTATCCTGTCCAAATTGAGATTGATAAAAACATGAGTAATACAATATACAGTTACGAGTTGATCAACAAGCGTTGTACTTCTTTTAAAAATGAGTTGAGTCTATTATTAAAAAATTAATTAATTAATTAATTTTTTATGTAGATATCATATTTAGTTATTTTTTTTAAAAAAAATATGCAGCGATTGTACACTCTGTAACTACAAATATCATTTCTCTAAAAACATAGTTTTTGGCCAGATGGGAAAGAGTACTAAATTCTACTGCTATATAGCATGTGAATGTGAATGATCTGTCCAGTGTCCCCATATATGGCCATCACCAACCAAAAAGGGTAGCAAATTTGGAATTGAATGCTAGCAAATTTTGATAACCATCATGACCGGTTTATGCAGAGGGATCGAGATGGAGAGATCGGTGATAGCATGTCCCTCCTCAATAAATAATTGTGGTTCTCGAATTTATTAGAACAGATCAAGCTCTTGTACACATCAAAGGCCTCACTCCGGGATGCCCCGTTCACATCATACAATTTAAGGCCTGTCTATTTCATATGTTGATAGATCATCGGAAGGATTATATTTCAATATATATCCAATATCTATATATGCATTAGAATTCAGATCTATCCATAAAATGAATATTTCAGCCCAGCTAGCATGTTATAACTTATTTCAGTGGGGCTATTGATGTTCGAATATGGTCAAAATATGTCTGTACGTACTCTTTTGATAATAATGTTCTTTATGAATTATCTACTAGTGTTCAATTTATAGCTGCATGCATGTCTCAAGAAATGTACTTATACGAAATAATATTTAGTATACACAAAAAAAATGTATTATATAATATATATATATGTAAACACCATTAAAAATAATAAATAAAATGAATAGATCAAAATATTCTGAACTATATATTATTTATGTATATATGAATAATTACCAAGTACTTATCATCAATATGTATCATATGTTAATATCATCACAAACCTAATTATATATATATATATATATCAAATCATCCTGATCTTCATAATTTCCAGGCCGGGAGAGGAACATTAATATAATTGACGCGGGAGTACTATTCTAGCAATCCAATTTATAACTAGAAGTACGTATAACAGGATAACGAGTATGGTTGGCCTACATGGAAGGTTTAGATTCCCTTTACAAATATGGTTCCCTATGTGCGGGTGGAGGGTTAGGGACCATGGAACTATGGGACTGTCAATAAATTAATTATGATTTGCATATCCGACACCTATATAGCTATATATATTAGTAGCTAGCTAGACGTACTGTGATAATTCACATATGTATAGTATAAATAATACCTACACAAGGCCCACAATCAAGGCAATAATTTTCACAAGCTCCATAGACTCGATCGAGATTCTTGCCGACTTTAGGATTTGGCACCTTCAATGTGTAGAATCTATCCACCTGGCAATTGCTGATGATATGGTCCGGACTTGTCACCTCAGATCAGCAGCTTATGTCTCCTAGCTTATTTACTTGACTTGGGTAAATTATTGCTTCAAAGGATCTCATCCACAAATTAAGATCTAAGATGGAACATGTCAAAAGGAGATCAAAACCGAGCCAAGCAACACCACAAAATTCGAATTAATGCATGTTCCCTTGGAAGCTACGGTACTGCATTTCACATTGCACTCTATTTGCTTGTAATTCAGTGGTTGTCTGAAAAAGGATACTGAATTTGGTACGAGACTACTCCAAAGTCATGATACGACAAATAGCAGAGAGGAAAAAAAAGGCTATATATCGGACACACAAATATATATAATGAAGCCAACATACGGCCCTAGCTGCAAGCTGTACGTTTCTTTTATCATGTATGTAGTTGTGGAGAATCTAATTAGACAGATAGCTAGATATATTAATACTAGCGGTTGGGCAATGCCCGGTTGAAAAATAACTTATTTTGTAAAATATAAATATGTTTTGGATTAAAAAAAAAAACATAATCTTAAGTAAAATAAATAATATATAGAGAATTTTTTATGAACTCAATTTCTACACCTAACAAGTGAAAAGAGATGTGGAGAATTTTTGTGATAGTGATAGTACTTCACTGCATAAATCGAAGCAATCCAAGCGAAGAAAAAAAAAATGAGAAGTGGTAAAATGAAGGGTTGGATTTAAATCTTAAAAATTTTAATGTACCAGCAGCAGCTTCGTCCTTCAAAAAACAATACACGTAGACATCATATCCTTAGATATGATTTGGATCGATGTATTAATAGTAGTGACATGGTTTGTGAATAGTAATATATAAAATTATTTGATTTTAAGTGTATGATATAATATTATTCTCTTAAAAATGTTCGGTAAAACTTTATCTTTTACTTAATGATGAAAAATTAATATTTTATAAATTAAAGTTAATTTTAAGTGTATGGTAGAATATTTATATTTTAATTATTTGTTTTATGTTAGTTTAAATCAATATTTAAACTTCTATTGTTAGATTAAATCTGAAAATTAAAGATGAAGGGTTGGAATTTAAAACCTAAAAACTAACATTTTCTCCCACTTTTCCTTTCTCACTCTCTCTCCTTCCCCACGCACGTTTGCCTAATTTAGTTAATTAAGAATATTATCGTATTTAAATTATGTTAAAACTTAAATTATTTATATAATTTTAATTTCTTAAAAATATTTAGTAAAATTTTATCATTTATTTAATGATGGAAGATTAATATTTAATAAATTAAATTTGATAGTTTATGTATAATATGATATTTATATATTAATTATTTAAATTTTAAATTAGTTTAAATCAATGTTTAAATTTCTATTATTAGATCAAATCTAAGAAATTAAAATGAATGATTGAGATTAATTTCTTAGAAATATTTAATAAAATTTCATCGTTTATTTAATTTATTTCAATATTTTTAATTAAATTAATATTTATGTATATTTAAATCAGTATTTAAATATTTTATTGTTAAATCATTTTGAAGACCCCAAGACGAAAGAACTGGATAAATGCCTATAGCTTCTTTCTTCTTCCTCACTTTTCCCTCCCATCTCTCTCTCCTCCCTCAGCTCACGCATACGCGGTACGCTGCCCCTCTCCCAGCCGAATCTTCCTCTGCCCAGCCCGACGCCGCCGTGCGTCGGTGAGCCCACCACCTCTTCCACCGGCACCGCCTCAGTCCGGCGAGTCCCCCCACACCGGTCTCCCTCTCTCTTCCTCTCTCTCGGCTGTGCACAGCCCGAATGGGTTTGATGTTGCTGCGCCGCCGTGCGCCATCCTCCGGTGCTACCACCTCCACGGTAGCCTCCTCTCCCACCGGCCATCCCCCTCCAGCGAGCTCGACCTCCATCTCCCTGTCGTTTGCTCCCACGAAATCCACCTCTCTCTTGCACGGGTTCTCCACACCCACGGCGGAGCTCCACCTCCTCTGGCCACCGCACCACCACCGGGACTTCCTTTAGCCACTGACCACCTCTCGTAGCCGTCCTCACGCCCAGCCGAGCCACCATGCATACTCACATTCCCTCACGGACGCCCACTTCCCCTTAGGCCACCTCCACCACCGTAATTTGTGGTGATTTTTTTTTTATTTTATGGTATTTTTGTTGTGAATTTATAGTGAATTTGCGGTGATTTTGTTAATTTGTGGTATTTTGGTGATGATTTTATGATGATTTTGCTTCGAGGATGTTTTGTGATTTTGCCGTGGTTTTGCTTCGAGGATGCCGTGATTTTGTGATTTTACCGTGTATTTTTGTGATGATTTTATGATGATTTTTCTTTGGTTTTGTGATTTTGCCGTGTATTTTGGAGGATGTTTTGTGAATCTGCCGTTTTGCTTCGAGGATGTTTTGTGATTTTGCCGTTGATGTCACTGTTCATTACTGTTCATAGAGCGATAGGCTCTTTTAAGTATAAGGAGATATTAATATATATATATATATTTATGTGTGTGTATGTGTGTATGTATAATGTAGTGGACACACAAATCATGTCTAGCTTCAGTTTAGCAACGTTCCGAGCCCATCGATAAGTAGGAAGAATGAGGCTAGCTATTGTGTGTCTTTGTATGTCCATGTGATTCATGAGGTCTATCTGATAATATTATTATATGCATGCATGCATATCTTCAACTATTCATTAGTTTTCGTAATTAATATTGCAAAATGTGTCTCAACAAACGTACGTAGAAATCAAATCAAGAAACGGAGTTGGTTCTGAATCGAGTAAGCAGTAAGTAGAAGTGTACGTACGTGGGTGTTGCAGATAGACAAAATGAAGGCCCGGCCTGCCTAGTAGTTTGGTAATCATGCTAGCTAGCTTCATTTAAAGAATGATCAAAATCTCCTTTCTATATATCTTGATTTAGTAATGCATACTGTTGAAGCAGTTGTTCTCGTCACTATTGCATGCATGCGGTTGCTATCGACCTATCGGTGCTGGTGTGACGGTACGTGTAGCTAGATTTAACATTCATGGGTCGGAGTCTGCATGTAGGACCTGATCAGTAATGAGGGTTGCTGACTATATATACCTATGCATGGAAGATGGAATTTTGTACTGTGTTATGTAGGGGTGATGGCGACGGGTACATCAATCATTAGCTATTTGATCGGAACAAGATCCTTGTGTACCATTGAGGGATTCATTACAACTTCAAATTGAAAATATCATCTCTTGAGGGGAAAAAATTCATGATCACATCTAAGGTCAAAAAGTCGTCTTAATTAAGAAACTGATCTTCTTGCTATATAAATTGTATTGTCTCGTATCCGAAGAGTTAGGGAGTCAGTTTCTAACACTAAAATCACATCCCAACAAATACAATTATATATAGACTCCAAATAACACAGGGAAACAATTTTATAACTCGTAAAACTCCTTTAGTACTAGTCCAAAGTATACATTCACAAATAAAACATCAACGAACTCTTCCAACATATAATAATAAAGAACTCCATAAAGTCTCAACAAAACCTTCAAGATTCCAAAATACCAATCAAAGAAAGTGACAAAACTTCCTAGTAAGCCTCTGAGGCCAATAAACTATTGTGCCCTTTGGTACTTATTTTGCTGCGTACAATTAATCTCGTCTTACTTCATCTTTTTGATTTTTTGTTGAACCATCATAATCATCTAAAAAATATTAAAGATATTATATGAGTTATCAACAACTTAGCAAGCAATGAATATATATTAATGTGTAAACATGAGTCAGTTATAAAATACAGAACAAAACAGATTATTAAAATATCAGAACGACAGTTAAGAAACATTTAATTCTAGGATATACAAAAAGTTCTTTAGCTTAAGCATAATTGAGTAGCATCATAAGAGAACAGATTCCATGTTTAACCTCGTGGTAAGATTGTGCTATCTCAGGTGGCCAAACTAAGCAGAAACAGAAGTGAAATCTTCTCCTTATATTATTAGCGCGCCGAGTGTGCACACAGTAAAGACAACTCAGAAACAGAGTTGTTGCTACCAACGCAATAACAGAGACCACAGTTTTACACCCGTGGTAAGATCGGGACGGAAGCAAAAACATAATGTCATGCCAGAAGGTTTTCTAATGCAACATATTATATCAAAACATGATGTTGAACAGTTACAAATCATATAATCATATACAAGTTTTCAGATTTAATGCTCGCTCTTCTAAACATTAGAGAACAAAGTATAAAAAATGTTCATGTCTCCACCAGTTATGACAGAAAAAAGAATAAGAAATAGTGCAAAAAAGCGACTGAGGTTGTTTTCATAATAAAACAAACAATTTTCATAAAGTAAATCTCAGTCTGTTTTTAGGCAAAGTCTAGTAAGAGCACCGCTTACCTGATTCTTGCAGTGTATTATCTAAGCCTTGAACTCGAACAAGAAATAGCTTTTCCACTAGCACACTACTGTTCATAAACTTCTGTCATGACAAACAACTTACACTATCCTACAATTTAAGTTCATCCCTTCCTACATCCACAATATTAAAGTCACGAGACCATCCAAACAACAAACCACATCACATAACCTTCAGGTTCTACCAAACAAACAGAGACTATCTAATTTTCCAATGAACACAACCATACATGCCACAAAAAAGAAACAGTGCGAAAAGCGAGACTATAAGATTACCATACCTAATTTCGTGCGGTGGCCCGTTGAATTAGAAAGCAATGCAACACTGTCTAGCTAGTGGCGTTGGAAATGTCCTGTGATATAGAGAAATCGGACGAACGATAGAGAGAAATCGATGTATACCTTGGCGGTGAGAGGCGCACGTTGACTCAGGTTGCCTCTGTCAGTCGTGACACAAAACAAAGAGCGAGAGAATGTCTGCGGCAGGGAAATTGAGGGATTAGTGTTGGCAATAACAGAGAACAAAATTTATTGGTGCGAAGATGCATAAACAGACTGAAAACTTATCGGTGTCAACGAGAGGAATATGGTGGCAGTGTGGATTGGTGGACGACGCGGGGCCGCCGGTTGCGATTTTGTGCACAAAGAGAGAGAGAGAGAGTAATAGTGAGAGGGGTACTAATTAATAGAGAGAGAGTGAACAAAAAGCGTGAGAGAGAGAAGCTTACCGTTGTTCAACAAAAATCCGATAATGGAGCTTGTCGACAACAAGAAATCGAGAAGCAGGCGGAGGAGGTGGAGGCATGTAGCACAAAACCCAACTGTTGGAGAGAGAGAGACAGAGAGCACAAATAGGAGAAACGGTGCACAAAGAATGTGGGGATTGGAGAGGGTAAAGTACGACATGAAAGTAACGGTAATGGGGCACGGGTGTAACAGAAATGGAAAGGGGAAGGGGGTGTCGGCACAGGGGAGAGGAAATAAAATGAATAGTCTAATCCTTACAAAAGAACCAAACGGTGTACTTCACACCTGGACTAGGTTTTCCTCTGTGCTTGGACCGAGTCTTACATAATTTTTTTGCAAACTACCATTATTAAAACTAGAAAGAGAAATGTAAGGTGAAATATACATCTCGGGACAAAATATATAAAGCATATAAGAAAAGTAAATCTGAAAATGATACTGAACAGTTAGTCTGGTCTCATAGTTTATTGTCCTTGTAATTGAATAGAAAGCGACCAACATAAAGATGATTGCTGACTTTGAAACGTTTTACACAAGAGGATATTACATTAAAATGGTATCATATGTTGCTTCTAACTGCACTACAATGGTATATAAATGTTTCTATTTCCAAATCCTCCATGTTTTCAAATAGGAGAGCATGCATGAATTTCGTTAGTTCCCAGCAAAAGAGAAACTCGAATCCACCTTTATTGGGGCTGAGGGTAAGATATCGATCTACTTCTCAAAGGGATGAAAAAAACTAGATAGTCACTGAATGGGATAGCAGATTGATTTCAAGCACCAACAAAAATAAGGACCGCTTGATGTTGTATTGTGAGCAACATTGATAACATCTAATATCTAAAAAAAATTAGAGACATAGAAGAGCAAAGAAAGAAGAAAAGGGAGAAAAGGGAAGTGAGGAAGATGGGAAGATAAGGGATGTAGAGTGGGAGAGAAGGGAGAAAGAAGTCCTCAAATGGGGCAGATTTTACAACAAAAGTGGGTGGGGATGGGATTTTTGGCTTTAGAGAAAGCTTGGAGTTGGGGATAAGAGGGAGGGAGAGTTGTATAGAGGATCTTTTCATTTAACTACCATATTTGAGTGGATGAAACGATACAATCTTAACTACCGAATTTTAATTGAACATGCACGCTCTTGACTTTTTGATAATTTGATGATGTAATATAAAAAATATGTGAATGAGAGGAAGTTAAAGATGTATTTTTCTTTTTAACATCTAAATAGCATGGTTTAAAAAAACAAATCTAATATCATGGAGGCCTTGATGGCATAACACTCAAATCTTTAAAATAGAAGTCTTGGATTTGATTCTGAAAAAATCTACACAACCTCTTACTATTCACACAACTTTCACATATAACATTTTTTTTAATTTTTAATTTTTTATTTTTTATCAAATATTTAATATATGAATAATGAATAGAAAATTGAATTAATTTTAAAAAAATAAACTCAAAAAAAATTTAAAAAATATTAAATTTTTTTTTTTAAAAAAAATGATGTGTAGAAATAGAGAGGTTGTATAGGATTGATCTTCCACCCTCCCATACCCCAAAAAAACAAAAAAAAGGCTGAACTTGAAGGGCATCTCTCAAATACGTGCCTCAATTACGGCGTCGTTTCTCTCGCCAAACTGCCACTCCCTCGGGTAAAATATCTCCCATCATACCGTCCCGTAGATAGCATCGTCAAGTCGTTTCTTATCCGCTCTCCCTGCGAAAGCCCCCTCAAAACCCTCTCTGCTTCACTGCCTCCGAAAACCCTTTCGCTTCAATGCCACTACATCAGGTAATTCGTACTCCTTGATTCTTCTCAACTCCTACACTTTGGATTCCCCTACTCAATGGAACTTTCATCTTCCTTCGTACACTTTCACACATGCAACAATTGCTCTTCTTCATCCTCCTTCTCCCCCTTCCCAATCCAAACCTACCGCAATTCCACCAACCCCACGCGGAGAATCCTTCGTATCTATGCGGTGGCTGTCGACCCACAACAAGAACTCCCCAAGAACAGCCCCCAGAGGCTTCTCAAGGAGCTGGCCGAGCGCAAAAGAGCCACTTCTCCCAAGAAGAAGTTTCCCCCTAAGAGGTTCATTCTGAGGCCCCCATTGGACGATCAGAGATTAGCCCAACGGTTCCTCAACAGCCCCCAGATGTCCCTCAAATCGTTCCCCTTGTTAAGCTCTTGCTTGCCGTCCTCGCGGCTCAACTTCGCTGACAAGACCTGGATGGAGGAGTACCTGCTCGAGGCGAAGCAGGCTCTGGGGTACCCTTTGGAGCCCTCGGACGAGCGATTCGGGGACGATAACCCGGCGAAGCAATTTGATACTTTGTTGTATTTGGCCTTTCAGCACCCCGCGTGCGAGAGGACTAAGGCGCGGCACGTTCGGTCGGGCCACTCGAGGCTTCTGTTCTTGGGGCAGTACGTGCTTGAGTTGGCGTTTGCCGAATATTTCTTGCAGAGGTATCCGAGGGAGTCCCCGGCTCCGATGAGAGAGAGGGTTTTCGGGTTGATTGGGAAGCGGAACCTGCCCAAGTGGATTAAAGCCGCGAGCTTGCAGAACTTGGTGTTTCCGTATGATGATATGGATAAGTTGAAGAGGAAGGAGCGCGAGCCGCCCGCGAAGTGAGTTTCTTACTGTTCTTCATTTTAGTTCAAATGCAAAACTTTCGCTGTTGAACAATGTGGTAATTAATTGAGTGGGTGTCTTACTGAAGTTGAAAGTTATAGTCTTTCCAGAAGTGGGTACTGTGCTTTTTTTTTTTGATAGTTAATAGGAAAATTTTATTACCAAGAATAGGCTAAAATGATGTGGTCTGATGGACCACGTAGCAGATATTAGACTGATAAGAACAGATACTACACTTGATCTTAGCCAAAAGGCCGAGAAAGGTATAGAAGACTTGCTGTGCATCTGATTCGTCATTGATTTGATCATA
This sequence comes from Juglans regia, assembly GCF_001411555.2. Lineage (NCBI taxonomy): Eukaryota > Viridiplantae > Streptophyta > Magnoliopsida > Fagales > Juglandaceae > Juglans > Juglans regia. The sequence continues at coordinate 941,401 of NC_049907.1, forward strand.
ATGGTAATTGAGGTTAAGAGTGTCTCTTGCCAGAATTTCCCATAAATTTACTTCTAATTGAGTGCCAATCTTAAGAGTGTTGCTTGATTCACAGATGCCTGCACCTTTTTATAGGGATGCCTAATGCACTCTCTATGATCCCATATTGGGGAGTGTAGGTGGTAAATGGGATCTCACATTGTTTGGGACGTAGAAGTTTTTTGTTCTTTATAATGAATTCAGAGGGCTCTAATTGTACCAGTCCTTTTTGAGTATACTCAAATGTGGCCTCGGCCTTCTTTAGGACATTACAAAAATAGTATCAAAGCCAATCTCAACCAGAAATGTGGGATTTTAGCCGTGCCACCTATAGGATGGAATGGTTCGATGAGGATGTTGAGAATTTATTAGGGGAGATTATGATTCCCCATATTGAGGAGTATCGGTGGTGAATTAAGGAGTATAGGTGGTGAATAAGATTCGACATTGCTTGGAGGGAGAAGTCCTTGCTTTTTATAATGCATCCAAGGGGCTTTAATTGTACCATTGACTAGTTCTTTGAGTATAGGCTCAGATGTACACACCTGCTTGCTTTAAAAACTCTTGCCTTGAAACGTTCTCACATAGGCTCATAAATTCATTTCAAAGTGTTCGATGAAATGAGGAACCATTAACTTTGAAAGCTAAAGCTCATTAATGCGTGCATCAAGTAAGCAATCATTCTTATCAAAATCAAGTAAGCAATCACATAGGCTCAGAAATGACAGTTAGGCTCTGAGATTGTACATTCTTGCCTTCCAACAGGGCATGCCTTAACCAAGTACATTAGGCATATGGTTGCTGATGGCATGGAGCATCGAGATGGTTGCATTTTTTTCTTTATGCTCCATATTTACCCCATATGAGTTTCTGTAGACACGGTTATCAGGAAAAGAAAGACAAAAGTAAGTGTCCATATATTTCTTTTTTTTGTTATTGAAACCAAGTATCCAGGACAAAGTCCCGACTAATGAGCAAGAGGTTGCTATCGTCAGAACTGTATATGTGATGGTATAGCAGAATTAGTTCAAGTCAATCACTTCCTACCCATCTATTGGAGGTGGAAATTTGATTGTTGGAAAAAATGTGTCAATAGAAATTCAGCTTAGACTTATCAATGGTACAGTACTCTATGCTATGAACTTGGTTATTCTTTTGCTGAGGGCTATGAATACCCTATCTGACAGATGAAATGTCATGTAACTATTATGTAATGAGAACAGTCAAGCAAGATCTTGCCTTCCTGCAGTGGATTAAAAGTTAGCTATGAGTCTTTTGTTTGCTGTTGTAAAATCATTTACCATGATGTGTTTGATTTTTCCCATGAGAATTCATAATTGACAGGCAGAAGATAGATTTTTTATTTGTTCAATGCTCATAATTGACGGGAAAAACACACTGAGTTCTAACTTTGGTATGATGGGAGCAGGTTTGTATTCTGGGCTTTGTTTGGTGCAATATATCTTTGTTTCGGTATGCCCGAAGTATATCGGGTTCTTTTTGAAGTGTTTGGCATGGACCCAGAAGATGAGGACTGCCAACCAAAATTACGAAGACAACTGGAAGATGTAGATTATGTCTCTGTTGAGTTTGAAGGCAAAAAGCTCAGCTGGCAAGATGTTGCAGCCTATAAAGTAATTTTCTGTATTATTTCTCCACCAAATGTAAACACGGAGTCTAATCTTGTGCACATTATAGGCACACCCAAGCTTGACCGATGTGGACTATGGACTAGATGTTTTAGACTGGACAAGTTTCTAGATTTGGTCGTTTTGAATTTGGATTTTTGAATTATAAAAGGAAAGTAATTTTGAGGTCTAATTATGTTAATCAATATTAAAGTGAGTAGGTAGTCTTGCATATATTTGGTTGCTGAATACAATTTGAATGTTGAAACGTTAACTCTAATCACGTTGGAAGGAATCCCACATAATTTTTCTTTTTAACCTCTTCACAGCCTCCAGAAGAGGCTCTTTTTGCACACCCAAGGCTCTTCAGGGCCTGCGTTCCACCAGGCATGCATCGGTTCAGAGGCAATATATGGGATTATGAGAGCAGACCCCAAGTTATGCAAGCACTGGGATACCCCTTAGCAATGAAAGATCGAATTCCAGGTATCACTGAAGCCCGGAACATTGAACTTGGACTTGGGTTGCAGGTAGTTCTTTTGCTGCCTCTTATTTCACTTTTCTTCGTTCTTCTTAAACACATGCATCTATTACCCATTGATTGTAGCATGTTGTTTTTTTAATGCATTTCTGATGAAATTTAGAAGAAGTTTAGGGAAAAATTATATAAGCAACCGTGCTTGTAGATAAAGTTGTCTTGCCTGATGTCCTTTACAATTGTTTTGTTGTTCTATGATTAGTGCCATACAATTGATGCACAGATAAAGTTCAATGGTGTACACTTGGTGAACCATTTTATCAACCATCTCTCAACACCTTAAACTCCCAATCATCATGATTCGTATATGGCTCAGAACTTCTACTTGGTATTTTTTGATATATATATATATATGTATATGTATATATATGAAGTCAATTCAATTTAATTTTTGAATACCTGGTTTAAATTATGTATATATGGTTAATTGTCTGACATTTGTGAAATTTTACTTTTTACTTATCTACTGTATCCTGATGTACTGTTTATTTCTCATTGAAATACAGCTTTGTTTTCTACATCCGTCAAAGCACAAGTTTGAGCATCCACGCTTTTGCTACGAGCGATTAGAATATGTTGGGCAGAAGATCCAGGTAATAAATGTTACTGCAATGCAATCCTCGTGATAGTAACCAATGCATTATCACTCGGTTTAAAAGCACAATCCAGACTTTGTTTTACCCTTATATAATGTGGAGGAAATGAGACATCTTGATATTTGTGTGTCTTTGTCTGGTTTAGGATCTTGTGATGGCGGAGAAATTGTTGATGAAGCATATAGATGCCCCTGGTCTGTGGCTACAGGAGAGGCACCGGCGGCTTCTCATGAACAAGTTCTGTGGGAGGTATTTGAGGGACAAGCATCTCCATAGCTTTATCATTTATTCTGAGCAGGTTCAAGATGCATTCGAGCACAATCGAAGACTGAGGAACCCAGCTACTTCTGCTGTTCAACAAGCCCTTCATGGGCTAGCATACACTGTTTACGGGAAGCCTGATGTAAGACGCCTCATGTTTGAGGTTTTTGATTTTGAGCAAGTCCAACCTAAAGCCGTGTGAAGATGTAAGGGCATGAATAGGAATCCAGGGTAACATATGATGAAAGCATTTGCATTCTCTACAGACTTGACCCTTTTTTACAAATGAGGTATACTTCCATCCACAGCTTGTTGCAGATCCAGTTCGTCTTAGCAGGGCTTATGTAATGTAGATTTTTAAGTAATGTTGGTTGGTTATTTCAAACTCCATCAAATGCTTTAAACTCAAGTGCCATGAAAGCTTTGGGTTCTAAAAATTTCTTCTTCGGGTGGGCATTTTGTTTGTTTCCTGACAAATCTGGACCCCAAAAGACTGATTGCTAGATATAGAAGGCGTGTCAAGAAAGGAGCATACTACCCAAGCTTCGGGACCAACGTGAAAAGCTTCTTCAAGCCCAATTTGTGAGGAAAAAGGCTATATCTTTCTTGTGCTTTTCGTCTAAAAAAGATTGGCGAAAGCGCCTGAGGGATTGTTATTTTTTGTTTGGACGTTGTTGTTATAGAAAATTAGCAGCATTTTTATGGGTTAGGTATTACCGTGAACGCCACCGAAGGGTTGACAATCGATTATAATATCATAGCAGCTGGACGTGAAAAGGGTTGTTCTCTTAGCATATCCATCACAGATCAAACATAAAAGTTGACAAAACTCCAAATAGAAAATTGAAGTATGACGAATGGAATAATATCTTTTTAAACGGAGTCCAATTCCTATACGATGCTGAAAATTATCTTTTTGAACTTTTTTTCTTTAACTTATTTATTCTTCTTTTAAAAAATATTGTTATTCCTTATAAATTTATCATTTTTTTCCCATTATTGACGGGTAGTGATTGAAATATAAAATTATTTCGAATGCATTATATCAACAAATATGATTGATAATAATAAAGATTTAAGATGAAGAGAAACATTATTATTTATTTTGTTGATTTGTTTAGAATATCTCTAGCTTGTAGCATGATAAAATCTATTTGGGATCTAGAAAAACAAAGTAATTTTCATAAAATTTTTGTTATCCATCTAAATTTTGCAAAAATAAAAAATACTCATCAATATTTAAATATATATATATTGGTATCTATCTTCTTCCTTTAATTCTAAATCTTAAAATTTAAGAAAAATTCTTCATTAGTTATTATTTACTATCTTATATTTTTTTAAAAAAATAATTTTATATTTTATGAAAAAAAAAATTATAAATATAAAATATGAAAGTGAATAATACCTTACGCTTTTTCAAAATTTAAATAAAAAAATCTTTATGGAAATGGGGAATCACTTGCCAACGTCATTTGATTCTCAAAGTTCAAACCTACACACACCCGCACAAAGGACAACATCCAATAATAAATTCCATTAGATAATTTCTGCCCTTGGTATCGTGCAACGTGGAAGTAGCGATGGGCTTCTGGCGCGGCTCATGAGAGATGCAGCACTTTTAGCCCTCCCCCGCCTCCACCTAGTCTGCACCCTCCTTTCTTTGGTTTCCCCGGTTGCGCAGTCCCCTATCCTGCGCAACCCCTCTTTTCCTAACCCTACCCACGACGCGATAGCCATCACCTCCTCCTCCAGCAACGGCAGCAATAAGGTCGATACGACCAACCTCATCGAGATCTCGTCTTCTCGCGCCCGAGGAGCCATGTCTTCCAAAGCCCGTGTTTACGCTGAAGTCAATGTCGTGCGGCCCAAAGAGTACTGGGATTACGAGTCTCTCACCGTTCAATGGGGGTATAAAATTTCGGAAGCCCTAATATGAAACCCTTTTTTCCTCTTGATTTTGTTTATTTATTGGCCCTCTTGTTTGGTTGGTTAGAAAATTTTTTAATGGTGATTACAGAAAAGATTTAAGATTTTAAATCATAGGCCTTATGTCTTAATAACCTGAGCTTCTAATTTTTAAAATTAGGTAATAAAGATCCTTTTCTGTTTTTGCTATTTTTCATAACTACCAAACAGAGCGTAAGATTTTTAGTTTTTTATGTATCTTCTTCGATTAATTAGCATCTAGAGGTGAGCTGTTATGATCGTTAGCCTAGCTCGATTATATCTTCTGCCCTATATGAAATAAGATGAGAAACCCCTTGATGTGATCACATTGAGTGTGAAGGGAATGGATTCAATTGATTAATTCTTGGTTTCGCTAATCACAAAAACCGCTCTTATAAAAAAAGAATTATAGAAGGCAGCACTTGAATTTATGAAGTTACAGATATTGTTTTAAAAATTTCCAACTGTGAAAGTTCTATTTATCGGATTGAGGTTGGTATATAGAGAATATTTGGCATGATTCGGTTCGAGAAGGGGATGATTAATGTTGTTCATGTAATCTGAAGTATCTTTAATTTTCGTTGTTAATGCATTTTTACTTTCTTTCGTGGTTATGTTAGTGATCCTTTGAAAATCTGAGAAAATTCTGTCTTCTTTTCAGTGATCAAGATGATTATGAGGTTGTGCGGAAAGTTGGAAGGGGGAAATACAGCGAAGTTTTTGAGGGCTTAAATGTCAACAGCAACGAGCGGTGCATAATCAAGATACTCAAGCCTGTCAAGAAAAAGAAGGTGAATTTTAATTGTAAACTCTATCCTTCAGGACAGTTAGCATGTCAGCAGAGTTGGTTTGTTTCTAAAGTACTACATTTTACACGATTTGGCACTTTGTTTGAATTTTTTATCTTGTTGTATTTATCATAATCCAACCTTGCCAATGTGAGAGGAAACATAGTGTTTCGTAACAAATGTGTGAGCTGTAGAGGATCATCTATCGATTGATTTAGATATTGTACTTACAAAAAAAAGAAAGATATTGTACTCTTTTGCTTGCTCTTGCTTGCCATTCATGTCGTTTTCTCTGTAAATGTAGGCGGATAACAATTAAGGATCAAGCATGATGTGCCTATGTTTCCTTTTGCAGATAAAGAGAGAGATAAAAATTCTTCAGAACCTTTGTGGGGGCCCAAATGTTGTCAAGCTTCTTGATATTGTCAGAGATCAGCACTCAAAAACTCCTAGCTTGATATTTGAGTATGTGAACAGTACAGATTTCAAAGTTCTTTACCCCACATTGACTGATTATGACATACGCTACTACATATATGAGCTTCTCAAGGTAATTTATGTGCTCACACTTTCTCCCTTCGACACAATTGCTCATTTTTGAATCTTGCTGGTAAATCTATTGCTTACTTGAGATGCTGCAATATTTTTTATGGGAAAAGAAATAAGACTATAGAAGGTTAACAGCTTTGTGGGAGGAGAGGAATCACGTTCATTAAATTTAGAATCGGGAGTGCTGATTGTTCAAACTTGCATTCTCCAGCTCCCTTCTTGAGTTTTGTTGCTTAATTTGGGAAATTTGGGATTTAATATCTCTTGAGGGGACATAATTGACAGGATCTAAAATTTTCCCTTATTTCATCCATGTGAAGTCATTATGTGGCAGTTTTTTTTCGGGGAATTTGGTCTAACACCCCCTGTGCTATGCGATACGTAGGTTTAGCAATTTTGTTTAGAAATAACCCCCAATGATGATTTGATTAGAAAGTGAACCTTTTGTTATCTTTCTGAAAAAATAACCCCTATGTTATGATTATATTAGAAAGAGAACTTTTTTTATTTTTCTGTCCATCAACGTTAACTGAAAATGTGCTGTAGATTAAAAATTTCCACTTATTTAATTTTTCCATTGTTATGGATTGAAACACTTCTCTAACTTGTTTTCCTTTAAGTAGTGACCTTTCATTGGTGTTGTAAATGCATTTTTACCAGGGGGACTGATTCTGATAACTTTATATTGCAGGCTTTGGACTACTGCCATTCACAAGGAATAATGCACAGAGATGTCAAGCCTCACAATGTTATGATTGACCATGAGTTGCGAAAACTTCGCTTGATAGACTGGGGTCTTGCTGAGTTTTATCATCCTGGCAAGGAATATAATGTCCGTGTGGCTTCAAGGTACTTTTCTAAGACATTAATAATTTCCTATAAATTGAAACATGCATCTTTTGAAAGTTTGCATTTAATGATCTTACCACCATAAGTTTTCATTATAGAACATTTGTAAGCAGGATGTGGGGTATGCTTGTGTCTAAAACCTGGCTGGGAACATGAGGATAATATCTGGTACATAGAACACCTGTTACAAAACACAATAAAGATAGTCTGAACTTTCTTATATAATGTAAGGTATATCGTTCATTTTGATAGAATTGCTTGTACGTGATAATATTAAATGGAATTAGTGGTTTTAGATACAAATGAGTGCACAAACATCTTTTATAAATCATACTTTGGGCGGAGGCACAAATAGAATTGCAGTGTATTCATTATGGGTTCTGCTTAACCTAAATTTGCATTATTGTCTGATACTGTGTTCACAGCGAAAGATCAAAAGGGGTTTAAATGTTTAAAAAAGTGTTCCATAATGTAGATTTAAGCTGATTCTCCAAATTGAAAATTCATCCTTCTGAAAAGATTGAGTATTTTCGTATTTTATTTTTCAGATACTTTAAGGGTCCGGAACTTCTGGTTGATTTGCAAGACTATGACTATTCCTTGGACATGTGGAGCCTTGGCTGCATGTTTGCTGGAATGGTAACAATTACAATGACTGGATTCTAGTAAAATACATATGGTGTAAAGCCATTTAAAATGTCATTTGGATAGCATGTTGTTCTTTGGGTACTTGTGCTTGCGCTTTTGAAGAAGAGTATTATATAGTTAGCTTGATCATTTCAGTTTCTGCTTATGTAGATATTTCGCAAGGAGCCATTCTTTTATGGTCATGACAACCATGATCAACTTGTCAAAATCGCCAAGGTAGTGATTATTCTGATTCGGCAAAAAAATAGAATTTATATACATCTGTCACAAGAAAATTAAATTGTTTTTTATCAAGTGTTAGCAGTTACTGTGGATGAGCTGAAGCAATTCTTCTTAGATGTAATTAGGCATGCTCCTTGTATACTACCAATGTACTTAGGCAATGCCTTTTATATCAATAAAATTTTACTTTTACCTATCAAAAGAAAAAAATGTATTAGCAGTTACTGTGTTTATGACTCCTGTTCACTATCTTTTTTCTTTTTTGGGTGTTCATGGGATTTAAGTGGCTTGGCTAAACAGTAATTCTTCTTTCCATTAAAATGATCTTTGATGTTACAATACTTTCCTTCCCCAGAAGAATTCCAGTATGAATTTAGTTGGTTGCTCTCCAGGTTCTTGGGACTGATGAGCTAAATGCATATCTGAATAAGTACCATTTGGAGCTTGATCCTCAACTTGATGCACTTGTTGGGAGGTAAGTTGGGATGAGCTTTCTCAACCTTGTGGAGTCAGTTCTTCGCTACTTGGTAAAAGATAATTTCACTAAACCATGACTTCCATAAGAATTTTTTTTTTTTTTTATAAGTAATAAGAGATTTTATTCCAAAGAATAGGCATAAGCCCAACTACACAGGACTTCCATAAGAATATATAATATTTAATGGTCCAGTTTTGCCTCAGAAGTGCTGCAATGAACACAAAAGATTGAAGTCCCTTCCATTCAATAATAAATCATCACATGCAGCCTCAAACCTTCTGTGGTCACTTGTTATTAATACGTCCAATACCTTCTGCAGGCACAGCAGGAAGCCCTGGACCAAATTTATTAATGCAGATAATCAGCATCTAGTTTCCCCTGAGGTCATTTTCTTTTTTCTTTTATATGAATCAAATTTTAGCTTATCAAGGTAATTGATTGATTTTTTAAAATGTATTTGAGTGCAGGCCATTGATTTTCTTGATAAGCTCCTCCGGTATGATCATCAAGACAGGCTAACTGCAAGAGAAGCCATGGTAATTCTGTTTGTTCTAATTCACTACTATGTCTCTCTCTCTCTCTCTCTTTTTTCCCTTCGTTGATATTAATTGATAACATAATTCATGCTTTCATTGACTTCAGTTACTGATAAAAAAAAATGCCTTCATTGGGTTCAATTAAATACTTATAAAAAGGGTTCAAACCCCTAGGGGTTGGCTCAAGTAGTAAAACCTTGGGTTTGTGGGTATGCTCCCCCTAGGTCTAAGGTTCAAATCCCCTTGGGTGCAAACAATTTCTAGGGGCTATCGGATTGGGGGATTTTTCCCTTGAATTACCCAAGGTGCATTTGCAGAAACTCCTTACCGAGGGCCTATGCACCCTTGAGATTAGTCGGGACGCTGTTCCAAAACACCCGGTGCCAATCAAAAACAGGGTTCAATCAAAATATAGTTCCATGCTATAATAGAAATAGTATATTGCCAGGGAGTATTCCTGGCTGTTCTTGTCGTTTTGGAGTGAGTGGGAAATAGTTGTTATGTTCCTTTGATTGAAAGTTCCCTGACATGCGAATTTTTTGTTGACAAGCTCAGTAATCTCATTATTATTCTTGGGTATACTAATCTTAGTGCTGCCATGCTTATGTTGGTACTGCAGGCACATCCATATTTCTCTCAGGTGAGGGCAGCAGAAAGTAGCAGGATGCGAACGCAGTAGGCTCTGATCGTATCAAGTCGGTATGTAAACAAACCAGAGGCCATGCTATATGGAATATGTATCATAAAGCCTATACAGTTTTATTGCTGCCTCTCACTGGAAGTAGGCAGTGAAACTTGTGTATGGGGGGGAGGGGTTCTTAAATGATTTTGTGAAGTCTGTTGTTTCGGTTGAATTAATGTGTTCTCAAGCCTCTACTTGATATCGGAAGTTTTACAATTTCGCTATTGTCTTTCTTTTGAAGCCCTTCACCATTCACTTTGTCGTCAATTAATGAGTGTACCTGTTAACATTCAAAGTCGGGGGTTTATAAGGTGAAATAGGAAAGCAACCGTTCAATTTGTCAAGCCCTCATTAGGAAAAGTCAATTCGTTTTAAGCACAGGTTGGTACGTGGTTTTTCATTTTGATTCAGAACAATATTTTAGTCTCTATCAACGTAAGCGTCAATGGAATGAATCATAAGCTCTTATCCTCAACCATCTCCATCTCAACTCAGCTCCGCGTATCCAATATTATCTCATCAGATCATGAAATTTCAAAAATAAAAACCCAAAATCCAAGAATTAGAAGAAAAAACTATACTTTCATCCCTTCAAAACTCTCAATTCCAATATGCCATCATGCGATGGGTCAAGGTCCCCTTTGTAGAGAAATTTACGGGTGGTCAACCCCTCTTGCACGATGATCGGGGCCACGGGGAAGTGGCAACAACCGGCCTGCTCTAGACGAACGTAGTGTAGAATAAGGAGCGATCATTACTCTTTCAATCTTTATTTTAATGTTTAATTCTTTAGTTATTTCACCTTTTATTTTATTTTTTATTTTAAGTGAGTAAAAAAAACGTATTCCTAAAAGAGTAGGATGTTTATGTTTGTGGCACAACCTATCAGAACAGAATCCGTAATGGATACAATTCCAAGAAAGATGGATGCACAGGATTTATTCCACATATCCATGGGAATATGGGATAACACCAATTCAATGGGCATAGTTCACCAATTCAATGGGCATAGTTCATTGAAACTGGAACCAAATTAGTTGCCTAACAAAACTTTGAAAAACCAACCCAGGTTAGTAGCAACAATGGTGCGGGCAGCCATGCCAGGCAGTCTAGTATAACTGGTTCTAGTAAAACTACAGAAGGGAAAATGTCTACCAGCCTTCCTTGAGTGGAGATATAGAGTGGCTGAGATTATAAAGACTAGTTTCTGCCATCTCCTGATTCCTGTGGAAATTTGAAACAGAAAAGAATGATGATTTCTCATACAGCTGAGGATATAAATAATAATGCATTCAGATGTGCCAGAATCAGTGTTTTAATAATAGCCACGCTTGGCTTCGCAACCCAACTTCATTATTGAAGATGCGTGGATCGAATACAGACTCTTCCAACCTTTCATGAACAATGGCACTCATTCATCATAATTAAACAAGTTTCCATTACAAGTGACAATTAAACACTCAATTCCACTTTATCAACGAAATACACAACACTCACTTCCCTCACTCATGCAGACAGTAATACAACATGCATAAAGCAACCTTGCTGTTGGACTTAACCCAATTGTAATAGAAAGATTTACATATTCTTAACCCATCTCCACATTCCTTTGTTGGTTTCATTCAGTTTTTGAGATGAGGGAAGCAAGTATAAACATCAGATTTGGGGTGCTTTGCTTCTGCATGTTCCCTGCACTTCACCTCGGTAGTGGTGCACATAAATGTCTGCATGCAAACCTTGCACTGCATTGAACATTTCACCAAAAACATTACTGACTCACCAAAAAATTGAAAGGAAGTAAATATGCAGGACAATTTTAGCTGAGCGAAGATACAGTTGCACCAATAGATCATATTCTCGACCAATGATTTGTTATAGAGATAACTAGTACTACAATGTTTCGCCTTAAACCCACAAGGGATTACGGCAATGATTTCATGCATTCCAGATGTGCAGGAAAATTTGGTTTGCTACAAATAATAAGAGCAATACAAAAACTACTCATGCCCAAAAAGCTACAATTTCACATCAACCTGGGATACTTGTATGTACCAAATAAAATGCTGCTATTGTCTAAAGACTCAAAACTTCTCATGCCAAAATAGGCACTTATTCTGATTTAAGTTATTCCACACTAATCATTTCACATATTCATTTCTTCAAAGTATCAGCCACAGCTACAGTAACTGGAGATGGGTAACAAACTCAAATTCTATAAAAGAAAAAACACACAAAAAAGGGAAGCTCAAAGCAAGATATGTTTGTTTTAAAGATTTTCTTGAAAATTTCTTAAATCAAGGTAACAACTTGTAGAGAGAGGTTTTTGCAAGTAACAAAAAACTTTATTGATGAGGATAATAGGCATTACCATTTACACAAGACGTATACAACAGAGAGGTCTAAATTTCAATAGTTACGCACTAATAAAGGGACTAGAGCGGCCTCGATAAAGATATCAACCAAATAATACCTGGATTGACATCGCCTTCTTGTTTGAATCTAGCTGGCTTCCTGAGAAAATCAATCAAATCACCCAATTAAGCACAGCAAAGATATATAGACCTTTGAAATTAGATTGAAATAATGGACGATCCCCAAACGGCTGTTTTTATATGAAATTGAAAAGGAATCTAAAAACAAAAATCATTTACTAATTCTCCACGTTATCTTGATTGCCCAGTAAAACCCACTATTTATGCTCTTACAAAGTTCAGCTCTGTGTTAGAAAGTGAGAACATGAGACGCAAAATGCCTAATTTGTTTAAATTTGCGGTTATATTCCCAGAAACCAAGTATAGTACAACGGAGAAACTTCAAAAAAAGAACGAAGGACTAAGGATGCGAAAGAATTTTACCCTTAGCGCCTTTTTGCTTCTCCAAGTTCTTCTCGCGTGCCATCTTCGCCTTTTGCCCGTTCCCTCCTCCCATGTCTGCAATGGAAAGAGATGAGAACCTGAAAACCCTAATTTCGACAAAGAGTCGCCTTTCGACACGAATCGGATCTGTTTATATTTGGGTACACACGACACTGCACAACTCTTGAGTCACCCGATGGGTTTTCACTTTCAGCAATCATACCGCACAATATATTTCAGTGAAAATATTTTTATAAAATGATGTTAATTTATAAAATAATGTTATTTTTTTAAAAATATTTTATTAAATTATTTTTATTTTAAAATATAATTATATAATATATTGTAAAAAGTTATATGCTAGACATTTTTCTTTTCAGTTCTTTTATATACAGTCGGTAGATATAATATGCGTGCAGTCGTCTATGCCACATCAGATTTAAAATAAATTCTTCCTCTCTCATCAGTTCTCTCTCATCAGTTCGGTCTTTCTCTTTCATCAGTTCTAATAGCTCGATCTCTCCCTCTCCTCATCTCTCTCTCATCAGCTTGGTCTCTCTCTCATCAAGTGTCTCCACGTCAGTCACGTTTGCACGCCGTTTACACCAGACGCTTGTAACAAGCGTTTTTCTTTTCTTTTACATTTAAAAAAGGTTAGTTTGTTCTTACTGTTGGTGATTTATTTTAATAATATTTTATTTAATTTTTAATTTTTATCATATAACAGTTAATTTATTTGTGCCGTGTCAACCATGATTTTAAAATCTTAGCTGTCAGCCTCATCTCTCATGGTCAGGCGAATAAATATGACTTTTGAATTAGGGTTGGAAATTGTATGGTTTTGTTTGTTTGGATTCTAGACGTGTGGTATTGTTTGGTTTTTGTAAGGCTTGATTTGTTTGGTGTTTAAAATGCACATATATCATGTGCAATCTTTCTAAGAAACGCAAATGCTATATATCATTATTTTTGTCATTATCTTCTAACGTAATATTAAATATTTATCATTCATTACTTATTATTCAATCATTAGATACTAAATAAAAAGATTGTGTGAAAATAATAATAATTAAAAAAATGATGGATAGAATTTGTTGAGTGGCTTTATTTTTATTGAAAACATCATTTCAGAGACTTGACTTGACCCTGGCTCGACCTTGATTCGAGCGAACTTTGGCTCGACACTTCGCTCGAGCTAATCCAGACAGATTGTTCGTTCGACATATGCTCGATAGTCTGCCTGAGCGAATTCCAAACAGATTGTTCGCTCAACACTTGCTCGACAGTCAGCTCAAGCAAATGCCAGGCATATTGTTCACTTGACACACCGCTCAAGCGAATGTTCGTAATTATGGTTTTATGTGTCGTACGGTATAAATACATGTTATTTTTTATTGTATTGGGACTTGAGCAAGAATACAGAAAGAGAAAGAGAGATCATTTTGTGAGATTTCTGAGAGTTTATTGGATGTATTGGGACTCTGGAATTGAGGATTTTGTAATGGATCCATTGTGCTCCACCTTTGTTGATAGTGGATTCATTGAAACCAACCCCACCAGTGGATGTAAGCTTACACTAAGCCGAACCACTTAAATTTTGATGTTCTGTGTGTGATTATCGTTTTTTTTTTAATTTTATTTCCGCTATTTCACTTTAACTTAGCCGTTGAAAACCAGTTAATCCCAACAAACCGGTATTAAAGCACTAGACTTTGTGCGAGATCTTAAGGGATGGCTATGACAAAGTTTGAAGTGGAGAAATTCAAAAGTCAGAACAATTTCAGTTTATGGCACATCAAGATGAAGATTTTGCTGCAACAATAAGGTTTCGATTTCATTTTCTTCGAGAGGTTGTTACAGAGGGTGTGATAGAAATTCATAAGATTGCTACCACTTAAAATCTAGCATATATGATGATGAAGCCAGTTTCAGTATACAAGTTCAATCTTTGTTTGGACTTGTTTGGTGTTCGGGTTCTGTGATTCCCTTAAGGGATTTGGTGGAGGGGGTTTGCTCTTGGTTTAATGAATTTTATTTTAGGCTTGACGGATTTCAAGTTAAGGTGGAGATTTGTTGAGTATGGATTGATTCCTGTTGAAAACGTCATTCCAAATACTTGGTTTGATTGTGGCTTGACCTCAGCTCGAGCGAACTTTGGCTGGACACTTTGCTCGAGCGAACTCCAGACATATTGTTCTCTGAACATCCGCTCAAGCGAACCCTAAGCAGATTTCTCACACGACACTCTCTCGACAGTCAGTTCGAGCGAACGCCAGGTAAATTGTTTACTCGATATTCGCTCAAATGAATGTTCGTAATTAGGGTTTTCCACACTATATAGTATAAATACATTTTATTTTTCATTGTATTGGGATTTTGAGCAACTAGATTTATAGAGAGAGAAAATGAGATCCTTTTATGAGATTCTTGATATTTCATTGGGTGTATTGGAGCTCTGGAATTGAAGATTTTGTGATTGATATCTTGTATTCTACTTTTGTTGATAGTAAATTCATTGAGATCGATCTTACTAGTGGACTTAGGCTCACACTAAGCTAAATTACTGAAATATTGACATTTTATGTGTGATTGTTGTTATTTTTTTTTTATTTTACTTTCGCTAATTCACTTTAACTCAGTCATTGATAACCAATTAATTCTAAACATAATTTGTATTTTAAAGTAATTCTATTGAGAAAGACTCGGCGATGATTAATGGCCTCCCAATCTATCATTTCATGCAACAGAACAAATGCAAGTGGGTAGGAGCAAGGGAGGCCGGCCGTTGCTACCTGTCGGGTAGGTAGCAGCCCCATGAATCAACCAATACTAAGCAGCTTTAGCAATCTTACATGGCATGATACCATTGAATTTGAAAGTTAGAAAAATTATTAATTTATTTAAATGGGTATGTTTTTAGTCAATTTACAATAGTGTTTTAATTTTACAGATTTTAATGATTTGAATATCATATATTCTCATGTTGTTCGAACACTTCCCCATCACGTTTTAAAAATGTGTATTCTACACTATAAGTGGAGCTTAACCAATCAAAGTAGTAAAGTTGAATTGGACTCATGATGAAAAGTTTTATTTCTTGAACGGTGGGTGGGTGCATGCATGGTTGTCTTCCGGTTGTCCATTCTAATGTTTAGAAATAAATATTAATCTAGTGACTAAAAAAACATGTAGTGTTTTTTAAATAAACATTAGTCTATTCCAATCCGTCCCTAGTCACCATCTCCCTCGTAGAGCTATCCACCTCACATTTCGTTACACGTGACTATCACGTAAAACGAAAGCAATTGTCCGTAACAATATATTTCCCTGCTAAGAGGTTTGTAGGTATTATATTTCCCGGTCAAGGGGTTTGTAAATAGTAGTAAGATAGTTTGAGTTGAATATTTTTTAGATTTTAAAAAATAAGAAAAAAATAGTTAAATAAAAAATATGATAAATTAAAATATTGTAAGAATTAGTTTTATAATATTATTTTTGTTTGAAATTTGAAAAAGTTGTAATTATTTTTTATTTTTTATTTAAAAGTTTGAAAAAATTATAATGATTAATTTAAAAATTTTATATTTAAATTATGTTTGAAAATAAGATGAAATAAAATAAAATGAGATTGAATGAAAATTTTATACCTCATCCTATGTTCCAAACCTGCCATTGGGTGGTCAGGCTGCCAATAACTTATGTACATGCATGATAGATTACTAAGGCTACGTTTGTTTGGATATTAAGAAAAATTGAGTTGATTTGTAAATAATAGTATTTTATAGATCTTATTGAGATGCGCTTAATTTTTTAATTAAAAATGTATGAATTAAGTTGAGATGAATTTAATTTTTTTATAAAAAATTAAAAAAATAGTAAATTTTATTAATGATTAATTTGAGATAATTGAGATGGTTTTTTTTATATAATTGATAATAACAAAACAAGCCGAGTTGATTTTAAATTCATTCGTAAACTTTTGTTGGTCCTTGTGAGCTGGGTAATCGGGTAAAGACGTTGAAATTGAGACCACGAGACAATCATGAACACCTGCATTATCAGCCATAATTACCCGAACATAGTGCTAATAAAAGGATTCATGAGCTCCCTTGACATAGACACATCTTCTACATGCACAGACCAAGAACCTCTAAAGTCGAAAGCGAGACGTGCCAAAAATATAAATAAATAGCAAAATTTATAGGACCTCAATTACTCTATATCAGTCCCAAGAAAATAAAATGTCATTTTCTCTTTTTTTTTTTTTAAATTTATGAAAAATGGTCCTTTTCGTCTCACTCTTGTATTACGTGCCTTTGTTTGTATCAGACCATTTAAAACAAACAGAAAAAACACATTTTTTTTTCCTTTTGAAATAATGAAAAGACACATTTGAATTGACACCATATAATACTACAAAAGAGCATTTAAAATTGTATTGAAGGCATTTAATGTATATTAATTTTTAACTCAGTCCCAATACTTTTAGATTGAAAATAACTTATTTTTTTAGATAAATACTAGCATGATGAAGGAGGAAACAAAAGTACAAGGACAAGTTATCTTTAACTTTTTGACATAAAGTCTATATGTAATACCTAACTCTTTTAACATTAAAAATTGAACAGTAAAAATACACTATTAGCGTATTATTGATACGTAATAGTGTTTATATATTTATAATTTTATATGCTTAGATTTATTTTATCAATTTTTTTTAAAAAAATTAAATTTTAAATTTTATAATTTTCAACATGTTATGTATTCACGTATTGTTATCCAAATAAAAATTACAAATACAATTATACAAATAGCAATTTTCAAAATTTAGTCTACGTACCATCCTCTTTTAAAAATTAGTCATGTAAGTCCATACATATATATTTAAAAAAAATTAAAATTATAATAATATATTTTTTAAAATAATATATTTTTTTTCTTATTTTATTCTTATTAATCAATAAAACTACCCACACAATCTTTTATTTGAGATTATAAATAAAATTTTTCTTTTTAAAAATATATTATAATTGAAAGCGGGAAAAAAAAAAAAAGGAAAAAAAAAGTGTTGGAAATTTGAAAAACTGGAAGGACCGGTCCACCGCTCGGAGGGTCTCGGTTTTTTAGCGGAAGAGTCCTTTTCGAAATAGGGCTCCTTATGTGTAGACGCTTGCCAGCAGATCGACACCTAACAAATGCACAGCAGAATATACTTTGCTCTGCTCTGCAATATCCCCACCCTTTTCTGATCTCAAATCAGTCTCTGATCTTCAATCCTTTTTCTCCATCTCACAAAGCTTTCCCATGGAGCTTTTGTCTGAACTCTTCTTGACAGTTTCTCTTTCTCTGACTCTCTGTTTCCTCCTCTCCAAGCTCCTCTCTGCAGCTTCTGCCGGTGACAAAAACCGCACCTCTACGTTGACATCACGTAGGGCTGCGAACGGAATATGGGTTATGCCTGAGGAGCTTATGCGCCAAATCGAGAGAAGATTCCGGTTGGTTGAAAAAACTGATAAAAATGAGGACAAATTGGATGTTCAAGAATTTGTCAACGAAGGGTTTGAGTCAACGGAGAGGGACATTAGGGGAGAGAAACATATTGAAGAGGTATCAGAGCGTTGCTGTGTGGGAGAGTGCGGGGAAAGCTTGGTGGATGAAAGTTCTAAGGCGGAAAAGCTTTGCGAAATTGAGTTAGAGTCGGTTAAGAGCGAGGTGGATTCGGCGAGGGATGTATTGGAGTGCGGAGGCAATGAGGGATGTGAATTCGACAAAAGTGGGGATGATGAGTTCAAGGAAAAAATGTTTGATTCGGAGGATGAATGGGAGGGGATCGAAAGGACCGAATTGGAAAAGGTCTTCGGCGCCGCGGTGGTGCTTGCGGGATCTGCCAGTACTGCTGGTCGAGCTTCGAGTCTTGGCAGTGATGTGGAGGCTCAGTTATATGGGCTTCACAAGATTGCCACCCAAGGGCCTTGCCATGAACCCCAACCAATGGCATTGAAGCTCTCTGCTCGCGCTAAGTGGTAATTATCTACTCTTACAGCTGCCTTATTTAATTATGGTTGCCAAGTTTTCGTTGAGTGCCACTACTTTCTATTTTGTAGTATCTACCAAATTCAGAAATCCTTTCTTATAGATGATTGGCGCTAGAAAGGGGTTTTTTCCCTTTCCTTTTTGAGAAAAGGGTGTTTCAGTGTGTGTGTTTCTTCGGGATGTTGGAGAGGTGGAGAAGAAACTAAGTATCGACATAAATGGACTTGATGCCATACCACCACATTAAGGCCTTCCCTTCCAGTGTATATAGCTTGGTCTGTAGTCATCCCAATAAATTTTTGGCCCTTCAATTTGATTCTGATTGTGGGGCATATAATGCACTTGATGTCATTTAATTGATATAGCACTAATTACATTATGCAAGGAATGCTTGGCAACGGCTTGGTAATATGAGTCCGGAGGTAGCAATGGAGCAATACATCGCCCTTCTTTCAAGAAGTTTTCCTAGGTGGATGCAATATGATTTTGTTGTAAGCCTCTCCTTTTGGACCATATGCTACTGATTCTCCTTTGAGTGATTTCATCTATGGACCATTTGGAGTTCATATTGCTCACGTAGTTTTGTTGCTTCAGAGAGATAATAAACAGGTTTTAGAAGAATTCGAAGCATTTAGGAAGCTAGCTTCTGATTTAGAGGAACTGCCATCAATCCAACTAGGTGCTGCAGATGAAAGGTAATAAATACCAATATGTCCTTGTGGGTGATCAGTGGATGGTGTTTAAAATGATCTTTCATTTATTTAATTGCTACTTATCCTTCAAGAGCCGACTTTAAGGCAGTCATTTTTTTCCCCACAGGACAATGGAGATGAAGCCTTATTTTGAGGGTTTTTATGTTACAGGATTTGGTGTCCAAAATCCATGATTAGGTATGCACAGATTTTTGGTTAAGATGTTCATGACTTTAATTTGTTTAGAGACATGCAAGCCAGACATTGTCCGTTGATATGGTTGTGTTGCATATAGTCGGTAAACTGAGTGTGTTGTCTATTAATTTAAAAAATGTGCATTGAAAAAAAAATCCTTATGTACTGCTCTGGAATGGTTAGAGTATAAGCATAAATGTGACTAGATCTTTCCTTAGATCGTTACAATGGAATATTGGTGCTCTATATGAGAATCACTTGGGAGGTATCCTCGATGCTGTTATCAGTTGGAACAAATATTGAAGATGGCTGGAAATTATGGAATAGATGGATTCGGAATTGCACAGTTGCAGCTCTCTATGATAAGAGATAATCAACCATTAGAGTGTTTACTTGTATAGAGCTGTGCCCTTTTATAACTTTTTTATTCATAGAGGAAAACAATATTGGCATGGTAATATATAGAATATATCAAAGCACAATTACAATGAGTCAGATTGGATAATGTAATTACAGTAGCTGGCATCCTTCTTTTTTATATGTGCTCAAAACTTGTTTGAATATAAAGTTAATAGGATTAAAAATGAGGGATGATTTCCCACATTGCCCATATTGCATTGACTAACCTGGCATGGTTCTTCATCTTCAGGACAAAGACATGTCAATTGCTCTTCATTACCAGAATGGCATCTCCTAAATCCTTAGAGTACTGATGGAGGCATCAGACTGTTTATAACCTAGTAGATATTACGATGTTCTGTGCAAATAAAAAACAGAAAATGTATATCTGGCATCCACTTAGCCTTGCTACCAAGACTTACTAGTAGAAGTATATAATCGTGGGCCTAGGTATTTCCCATTGGACATTTTTTTTTTTTTTATATATCTTTTTCCTTTTTTTTGGCTCCTTTGATTATGATCAAGAGAGAAATTTGGAATGTTAGAATTTCTTCCATATAATAGGAAGCCCATTTAGTTTGTACAGTTAATCTGAGCAATGAGATGTCTATTTAGCTGTTAAAAATTGTGGATGTATATGTTTTAATTTCACCGTTGGGTTAAGAAACTGCCAAAACCAAGCACTAATCAATTTCGCACTCCTCACCAAACGCATAGAGAATAAGCAATAAGCATGCACCTGTTTTGAAGTTGTAATGGTACTTACCTGTTCTGGATTTGTTATATCCTAGTAATGCAAATTTTTGGCTGAGATGGCAACTGTGTTAACTAATGTAAAAGCACACCTTCGTTCGATTCTTCTTGGCTTTGTTAAAAAATCGTGAGGATGGGTGGGGACTAATTTATTTGTTTTGCATTTTATTTTTATATTTTATATTTTTAAGTGTTGTTTTATGCCCCATTTGAATAGTTAAAGTGTTTTATCTCATTTTATTATTATAATTTTTTAAAT
This sequence comes from Juglans regia, assembly GCF_001411555.2. NCBI lineage: Eukaryota > Viridiplantae > Streptophyta > Magnoliopsida > Fagales > Juglandaceae > Juglans > Juglans regia. The sequence continues at coordinate 962,330 of NC_049907.1, forward strand.
TTTTACACAAAATATAATAAACAATTCAACATTTTCAAATATCAAAATAATAATAATATTAAAAATAATATTTTATTTATTTTTTTAATTTTTATCTTAATTCATCTCATCTCAACTCACTATTCAAATATCACCTTAATTATATTGAGGTGATTGTTGGAGATATTCACCCTCTCTGCATGAATTTCAATAATTGTGCTAGTGTAATGCTCGCGGGAAAAAAAAGAAGGAAAAAGCATATCATCATTTGATGATAAGTGTTTTTGGATTGTTTGTTTTCACACATAAGATGAGATGAGTTGAGATTAAAATTAAAAATTGAATAAAATATTGTTCGAATATATATTTTTTAATATTATTTTTATTTTGTAATTTAAAAAAATTGAATTATTTATTTTATATTGTGTGAGAATTTGAAAAAATTGTAATGATTAGATGAGATGAATTGAGAAGAATTGTAAAAATAAACGAGGTCTGAGTTTGAGTTTGAATTATATTTTTTATTGAATAATAATAAATTTTTTAATAATAAATTTTTTAATAAAATATACAATGTAATAGAATAAAATAATATTAGATACAATTTTAAAATATACAAATTTTGGACACTCTTTTTATTATAGAATCAGAATGTAATCTACCATTAAAATATAGATTTTTTCACAGTAGATTCTGCATTCAGCCAATAGCTTTTTTTAAAGGTAACACACATCCTAGAATGCATAAGCGGCAAGTTTTTTCATAAAAATAATTTTTTTCATTTTCCGGTAAATTTGTACAAATGAGAAAAATGGAATATAGTAGTTGAAGATGTTCTTATTTGAAAGAAAAAGAAGAAGAATCGAAAAAGAAAAAAAAAAAAAAAAAGGTGGTGCAAGCGGCAGGTTTTCTATTGGATACGTCTCACGTTCTCCTACGCCTCGCTAGCGGTTTGGTTGCAATTGGGGGGCCGAAGCTTCAAATGAGATCCATTATTTAGATCTGAACTCCATCTCTATCCCTCCTTTGAGCTTCTCTCTCTCGGAGTCACTTTAATCCATGGCTCAAGATTCAGGGGTTCTCTGAGATTCGAATTACAGGTTTTTCCTTCTATACTGAATTTTCCGAAGAAACAAAAAATGGGAGTCGTCATTGAAAGCTCCGTTTGGGAACCGAATCTCGCCCTATACATTTTCATCTTCATCTCCTGCCTCCTTTCCATATTTCTCTTCCCTTACGCATCCAATAACAACAGCTCCATTAAAACCCCGGCCCTCTTCGACCATGGATTCTCTTCCTCCTTCTTTCGTTTCCAGCGGAACTTCCTATTCGTCTATTCCCTCGCTTCAGGTCGGTCACTTTTCCTATTAAAAACCCTAACGAATTAGGCTTATTTTGGTTGCTGAGAAAAATGCGGCTTGACAAAAACCGAAACGACACGTTGTGCGTTCTCTCCATTTGGTTGCCGAGAAATTGCAAGAAAAGAAAAAGAGAATAATCATGTTTGGATTTCGGATCACTTATATGATTTTGTTTTTTTAATTTTCTCGCAGCAATGGAAGGACTATGGGCAGTCTTCGGAGAGTTCGAGCTGGCTCACTATGGAGTTAGCAGAGAGCAAATGATTTTGTCTCTCGGTGTTGGTTCTGCAGCTGCTCTTTTCGTTGGCACTTTCTTAGGCATGCTTTCTGATCTAATGTAAGTGCGATCACTTGCTCCAGAACGCCTTATTTTTATTTATGTATTCTCTGGCTTATTCAGAGTTTAATTGACGAAATAAAAGAATAAAAAATGATTCATATGAAGCAAAACTGGAGATATTGAATTTTCTGAATTCTTTAGCGGTCTACTTATTTGCAGTGTTGAAGTCTGTTGGGAGAAAGGATCAGTGTTTTTGGAAAGAAATGTGAACGAATTTAAAGTTGAAAAAAAAATGCAATTCCCGTCTCAGAAATATAGGGGGACATTATGTCTTATGTGGTACAATTCATGGCAATCCCAAAAGATAAATTTTCTTATCCAAAAAAGAAATGTAGGGGACATCTAAGGGTTAAAGGGAGCATTGCATACACCTATTACAAAAGATAATCTCTATCTTACTACGATCTTCTTTATACTGAATTATTGGTAAGTTTCTCTGTCTTCAAAAAATAAATCTATCACTTGCTTGATTTAAATGGTGGAAACAATCCCATTTCTTGAAGTTTAAAATGTTTATCACGTTAACATTTAAGGTCTCAGTGATATGCTCTCTCCAAATCTAAGATTCAAATCCTCTTGGGTGTAAACAATTTATAGAGGCCGTCAGGTTGGGGAAACTTTCCCTTGAATTACCCAAGGTGCACTTGCTGAAAACTCTTTGCCGAGGGCCTGTGCACCGGGATTAGTCAAGACTTTGTTCTCGGACACCCGGTGCCAATCAAAAGAAAAAAAAAATTAAAAATTCCAAACACTCAATATAGTTTTCTCTTAGTGTATATATGAAATGTTAGTTTATATATGAAGTGGCGTGCTTCTAGTGTGCTTTTGTTTTGCAAGAATACTGTGTGAGAAATATCCAGGCCAGATGTTTGATTTCTAGTGATTTGCTTTCACATTTTTTATGTAGCCCTTTTAAACTGAACATGGGAACATAGTACAACTACGTCTCCTTTTGGTAAATTATGTCGATATTCCATGCTTTATGCATAAAAAAACATATTTCAACTATGATACTTGAAGAACATACAGGTTTGCTGAGTGCTAGCGTAAACTCCTGCACTTTGGTGTCATCTTTGGGGCTATAATTTTTTTAATTTATGGAGCAGAAAATGTAACGAACCCTAACAAAGTCACCTATTGTATGCTTGTGCGCAGAGGTCAAAAGAAAGTTTGTCTCATTTTTTGCATCCTTCACCTGTTTGTCGGCATTTGGAAGAGGATTATTGGTCACCCAAGTGTTCTGGTAGCAAGCATCTGTTTGTCTCTCGCCTCTTCAATATTTTCATTCAGTTTTGAGACATGGGTGGTAGTTCAACATGAAAAGGTTTGTAAAGAAATGTCATTCTTCACTTTTACTTCTCATGCAGGCAGTTCTTTGGTGTAGGTACCATAACTTTTCCTCATTGAAGTGAGCCAGTTTTGTTTGTTTTACCTGATTAAATTATTTGTTCCTGTTTCTTTTGTACCGTGTTTTATCTGACTGTGAATGCCTATGTGAAATTATAGGGGTGTGATGAAATAGCCAGATTGCTAATGATTATGTTTTTTGGATCTTTTCTTTGCAGCAAGGGCAGAGGCAAGATTCAATGAGTGACACATTTTGGTTAATGACTTTTTTTGAGTCTGCGTCTTACATTGGAAGCCAGGTGCTTGCAAATTGGCTCATTGGTGATAATATGGAGAAGAACATAGCATCTCCTTCCAATGCAGCTATCTTGTTGGGAATGATAAGCATAACTTCTGTTACTGTAGGATTGAAAGGACCTTCGCAGACTGCTTCATTTAAGGAGTATAGAGTGTCCTTTTATTCATATATTTTAGGTGGTAAGACTGTAAGAATTCAATTTTTTTTAGTAGAATTATATTGCCTTTTATTTTACTCAAACGAACTAAGCTTGGGAAATTCCAAAATAAAGTTTTAAAAAAAGCTTCAAAATACAGTTGAATCAATTATTAACTGTTCTAAAAACTGGATGACAACAGGTATCTCGACTCCAAATTCATTCTAGGTATGAAAATAACTGAACTAACTGTTTGAATTCTATATTAGTTTGACAGGTTTCAAAAATGTTAACGAGTGTCTTTGGGCCATTGTTTTGTTGGCACCTTCTAATCATACTTGTCATGGCCTATTTTATTTGCTTTGGACTTGATCTTACAATTCATTAATCCCTGGATCCATGAGTCTTTCATCTTTTATCTGCCCAAATCACCCTTGAATTTCAAAGAGAAGATAAGTACTTATAGAACATCTCTCATATTTGGATCTCATTTTGATTGTTACACAACTAGAAAATTGCATTGCCTTTAAGAGGATTAATTGCATCCCAGGTTAAAATGTATTTAATGATTAAACAGCTGATTTCTAATTATGCTTTTGCATGTTGTTGGCAATAATGACTTTTTTTTTTTTTTTTGGTAACTGGCAGATAAAAGGATATGCCTTTTGGCATGGGCTCAAGCTTGCCTTCACTTCTCCATTACAGTGTTTTGGCTTTTATGGGCCCCGACATTGGTGGTATGAGATAAACATTTTGAAGCAAACTCATCATGTTAGAGATTTTGAAATATCTGCAAAAGTTTTTTTCAGGATGGGTTTCTTAAGCTTTCCCCACATGCTGTAGTCACTTTCTATTCATCAACATCTAACTCAGTTGACCAACCGAACTAAAGAGTTGCTTTGAAAAGCTAATTAGTATTTTTTTTCCTCAATTAAATCAATAGAATTGTTTTAGTTATTGAAACTTATGTATCCATTGATTCAACTTTCTCATGTCTTTTCCCTATTAAGGTACTTTCCTGTCCTTGACTGGATCAGGAACATTGACTTGTGATTATCTTCTAAATTGTAAAATTCTTTGAAACTCATGTAAATTAGGCTGATGGACGAGAAGTGCATCTCGGATTGGTATATCCCTGTTTGCTGGGTGCTAGAATGCTTGGAAGCACATTGTTCCCATGGCTCATTAGTGGACCATCACCACTCCGCACTGAAGATTGTCTACTATATTCATTTATCGTACTGGGGCTTGTGTTATCTATAATAGCTTATGATTATCAGGTACATATCTCTTATACTTATGGAAATATGAGAAAAAATATTAGCCGTTCTGGCTCTGGTGCCAGGTGTTCAGAAGTTGACAGTGTTCATTTCTTGTATGCAGGAAATTGAAGTTCTAGTTGCACTATTTTGCTTATTCCATGGGTGTGTTGGCTTAATCTTACCTTCACTTGCCAGATTGAGGACCATGTATGCTAAACTCAGAGTCCTAACTTTTAACCTTAGGAAGAATTGGCCGCATCATGTGAATTTGTGTTGATGGTTCTGCTATTAATTTTGTTCACAGGTATGTACCAAATGAGTTGCGAGGAGGAATGATGAGCCTTTCTCTAGCCCCTGCCAATGCAGCAATTCTGCTTTTTATGACCCAAGTGCGTCTCATTTATTTTCAAAGCTGAAGTGCATGCCTACATTTAAGCCCTTGTTAACATAGGGAACAGAGAAATAAACATCTCTCCATCTAACGTTCAGCTGGTTGGCTGGTGCACTAGTGGTAGAATGATCATCATATTGAGATACAGTGATGGCAACATACATAATTATTTGTACACTGAAGGTATAAAATTATTTATAGGCTGAAACTTTATAGCATATGTAGAAGTAGAAGAGGATCCAAACTCTTGCCTAGGGAAAACAAAACCTCATCTTTGTTCTAATAATACCTCTCCCTTTTTTTAAAAAATAGAGAAGGATCCAAACCAATTACTTACTGATCTTTACTTGCCTTCTCCAACTGGGAATATTAGAAGTATGGCATGCATAATGTGCTGCTCGTTATTGCCTGTTATTTTATTAGCTTTTACCAAATAATTGTGTAGAATATACTTGGAGCTTTCCTCCTAAGAACAACCTCATAAAGTGTTCCGACTGAATACCTTGATCAGGGTCCCCTATCATTGTGGTGAGCGATGGTAGGGTGACTTTAAAATAGAGAAAGAGATAAGAGGACGAGTCCAACTGCCCAAGAAGGTGATTTAAATCACTTGAGAGCTGCTTTTAGGCAGTTTTGATTTGTTTTCATGCCAATATACAGTGTAATGCTATAGTGTCATATACTACTGTTGATACTCGGTGTTTATGCAGGGAGTCTACTATCGGAACATTGGGAATGCAGCAATAATGGCATTTGCTGCGATGTGTCTACTCACAGCAGCTTTTGGTATGCATGTATTGAAGCGATTGGGGAAGCAACCATATCAAAACTGGCACAAATTGTGATTTCAAACCCATTAAATTTGTTTCATGTCCTCATGGTTGTTGGTTTCTGGTTTGCCTTCATTGGTCACTAAATGATGAGAACAAGAAGCAAGAAGAAAATGAGATTTTGTGGGTACAGACAGGACTGTGCAGATGCATCGAGGGTATACCCTGAAGAAGTGGGGGAAAAAAGGAAAAACCAAATCGAGATTCAACTCTTAAAAGATTCCCCCGGATGTCGACAGGCACCTAGTTGGAGCATGAAGGATATTGGTTTCATTTTTTGAGGCAATGCCGGTATAGTAAATGGTGAGTTAGAATAGGAAACATAAGATTTACACGTTGATCGTTATGTCAGGTATGTTGTGGGACTACACAGCGCCGCCATTCGGGTTATGATTGATTTGAAAAGGTTAAAAAAAAATATATATATATATACACACACACACACATATTTGGCGCGTATTGTAGTAGATGATTGCTTGGTCGCGGATACATCTACGTTGTCTTGTCTACTGCCGAAAATTTTGTAAAGGACAGCTTGAAGAATTTAAGAATATCCTAAATTCAGTTAGATCTAGAAGTTAAAATATGCTTAGATTTTTCTTTTTTGGAGCTGGTTAGTCATAATGATTAATGTGTGATGGTATTTTGGTAGTTGCAGTTACCCGATGCACCGTGAGGCTGTTAAAATCACGCCTCCAAAAAAAGGGTTCGATTTAGGTGAATTAAATTGAATCAGTTAGAAATTAAATTGATTTTATTTATTCTTTTTATTTTTTACCAAAATATGATAGAACGAAACTTATGTTAAATTTTTATCACTGTATTCAATAAGAATTGCAGAAAAATTGAAAGATAAAACATATACTTTATTTTTTTAGTTTAACAAAAAAGAGAGAGAAAAAGAAGCTGAATAAATATTTTGTATTAAATTTGTGATTGTGCCTATTAGTTAACGGTCTTTATCTTCTTTGTATACTTAACGGTCTTTATCTTCTTTGTATACAAGACAAAAAAAAAAAATTGTTGACAATTGATGTTAAATACGTAAATGACATGTTTATTGATACTAAGATTCTATCATATTTTCATTGAAACTAGTTAATAAATTTATATTTGGTACTCTTTTATACATGATATTATATGCTTGAATTGTGTTAATTTTAATATATTTGATCAACATTAAAATAACAGATTCAAAATTGTCATGAATCATCTGATTCAATTTGTTCAATCACCTGATTTATTGAAGTACTTCTTACCCAATTTCGACCTCAGATTCTGATTTTCGAGCCTTTGGTTAAAAGCATTTTTATAGTGCTTGACCTCGACCAACTAGCTAATTCGAGATCTTAAAATCTCGGGCCTAACTGAGCCCAAAGTAGGTTCAACTTATCTTGGGCCCTTTCTCCATAATATCGGGCTTGTAATGGCCTTTTTTCAGGAGGTGGGGCATGGTGTGTTAATTGTTAACATCGCGTTTCTGCCACGGTAAAAGCAGGGCCTACCGATACTTCAAACGTCATACTTAGATAAGAGTTATTCTATTCATTAACTTTACACACCTGTTGAGAGAAAAAATAAAAAATAAAAACAGGTATGGTGTAAAATTGCTGAATAAGTTAGAGGCCTGTGACCTAATTGACAGAATTTTTCAATCTCCAAAAAGGAAGTCTGAAGTTCGAAACTCTCTTCCCAAACTCGAAAAAAAAAAAAAAAAAGGCTGCTCAATAAAATTTTTCTTTAAATAAATGTGTATACAATACATACACGTCAGTTTTAAAACGGGACTCGAAATTTTTTATCTAAAAAACTCAACCCTAACTATTTATAGTTAAACTATATCTAACTATTTATATATTCCCCAAAAAAAAACCAACTGTTCATAAATACGTACAAGGGTAGCTAGCATTCGCTAAAAAAGAAAGACGAGTGTATATAACTAAATTCTAAGGGACAACTTGCTTGACGCAACATTAGAAATTAAAATACTAATGCGAGAATTTCTAAGAAAAAATTATTGATTTACTACTCTTTGAAATTTATTTTTAACGAAGTAAAATGTTATGAAACTGAGTTATAAAAAAATTGTAAAGAAATAATAGTTCTATTGTTAACTTTTCAAAGACCACAATAAATAGTAAAGTAGTAGGTGTTTTTATCATTTTCTCATAATATATATTACAACATGGATAGCGATTATCGATCAAAACAAAAATTTTGAATTACACGCCGATTGCAGGTACAAATATTTAATCATCTTGTTCTTGATCCCTGATCCACTTTGTGGCCACCCATTTTACACCTTTAATTACAGGGCAGCTGCCATGAAGTGACGTCTGCCAAAAGCAATCCAATAATGATTACCAGAAGAATCCGAGGAATGGTTGCAATTCATGCACTTGCAAACAGGGTGCTAAGGCACTAGTAATGGGAAAATATAAAAGACTCCTCAAAGCTTAGGACTATTATCCATTTGGTTCCTGTGCTCTTAATTCAGCCAAACACACTGTTCACTAGTAATGAAAAATATAAACAGATTCTTCATATCCATTGGGTCCCTATGCTCTTCTTAATTCAGCCAATTTGATCTATAAACATACAAAATTATGGTCACCATCGATTCCTGCTAACATTAATTCAGGCAAATGGCTAAAGGTAACCATTCCAGGCTTTGCTTTAGTATGCTTGCCGAATGCCTACCCACATTTTGGCAGAATGAGGTTTTGTATTCAAATCCAGTTGATGTTTGTTGATCTTTTTTATAACGGGTAATTTTATCCTCGATTGAGACGATGATAATGATAATATTGTTACTAACTGCATCAATTGAGAAAGATTGAGATGATGATAATGATAATATTGTTACTAACCGCATCGATTGTAAGATTCGGGGTCATTGAATAGAAAAGAAGCCCATCCCCTTTGCGTGGTTTCACTTTCAAACCTATACAGTCTTTGAAATCATAGCTTTCATCCATGTTAAAGCCATTCTGCAGATCAGAGCATAAGCATATTTGAATCCCCAAAACAAGGAATAAGAGAACTAAAGGCAGGCATTAGATGATCACCTAGATGCATTTTTAATAAGTGATCAAACAAAAAGATAAAAATTCTATCCAAAAGTACGAAGAGAAACAGAAGTTTGATCTTACCTCAAATGGAAACATGGTTTCCCCTCCTTCTTCAACATTGGATAAATACAAGAGGAAGGAAGCAATCTGCATGAAGGCTAAAGAGACATGTTACAACTCTTTACAGCCTGTGCATGTTCTATCCAAATTCACGTTTCTGTAGTTCTATGAATAAGAAACAAATAATAACCAAAGAAACACCTAAGCTTTTTGCTTGTACCCTTTGGCTCTTTTGCGGGCCATACTCGGCAGGATCGAACACGTCATAATGCGAATTATACAATTGCCCAATCTCATAGCGCAAGATATTGAATGCCTGAAACATGGCGATATCCTCAGACAATTTTAGAATTTTTCCTGAAATGAAAGTGGAACTACTTCAACGAAGAAAACGAAAAGCATGTAATCAAATAAATAATTGTCTAGGCATTAAAATCCAGCAAAAGCATTGAAGGTATTTTAGCACTGGTGATTTGTAACAACGTATTGATAGCTTGTGTGGACCAGAACATAAGAATGTAGAGGGTAGTGATATGCCATTCTTATTCCCGAACCAATTCAAATTTGTACACCAAAATATTGTGCGATTCATTTCTACTAGAGAGAGAAGGGGGGGGGGTGGTTTAAGAGAAAAACCATTAAGACATCCCTATCATTGAGGCAGAAAATTCATGTAATGAGCTGTAAATCAGCGTTTTTTCTGCAGATCAATTTATTCAGAAGGCTCAGATAGAAGACTCAAAGGTAAGACATGAGATATATGTGTGAGCAATGCAGTTGCATCAGTGATAGCTGCAACTAAATTTGCCACTGAACTAAATTTACCACCAAATGCAGATGAACAACAAGAAATTTTCTTCCTGAAAGAAAATCATAAAGAAAAGGAAGGAAAGGGAACAGAACCAAGAAAACAGGTTGATTGGAAGGAGATGCAGAAGGCAAGTATCCAGGTATTAACAGCTGGTGTTCATCCACTGCATTTTTTTTTATCAGAAAATAAGAACTTTATTGATGAGAACTAGGCGTAGGCGTTCATCCACTACATTGCCCATCAACCACCTCCCCAGGTGGCAAAAAACTATCTAATCTTTAACATTGTACTTAAGATTAACATAGACGAGAAGTTGTCTTCATACTCATAAAGTCTTTTGGATATAAATGTGTGTGTGACAGAGAGAGAGAAATTGTTTATATGAAGATGATGATAAATATTACCTCTCCATGGACCCTAGGAAGCATTGTCACCTTCGCAATTTTTTCCTCAATGATATCCAAAATACCATTTTTGTCTTGGGCAGCACTAATAAACACGCCAGAACTGTTTCACATGAAGCATAAACTAAGAATAGATTATCTCGTCAACATAATCAATATGTCCTTAAAATTGATAAAAACTCCTACAATCATGACTATCAATCCTCACATGCAATAAACTCCACAAATAATGCACAGGAGGAAATCTGTTTTAAGTACATAAGAAACCAGCAGATGTGAGTAACAACTACAAGAACAAAAACAACAATGGTGATGACAACAACAGCAACAACAAGAACAATAATAATTTTCTTTATTATTACAAGAAGAAGGAAAATAAACACATCATCTAATACGGTAAAGGGAAAGCAAGGGTTAGAACATATACGATCTTAACTTTTTATTGTCACATTTGCAGCCTATTTACATGCAAAGTTAATTATCCCGGGAAGATATCATCAGATACTAGTTAGTAATCAAGAATCAATTCCACTCATCAATCATCAATTCCAACATACATCATGTGGTAAAATGTTTGCATGCATATTCTGCTTAATAACATAATGTATAACCAATTGAGAATTGATCAAGCTAATTGAGTTGAAGGACGAGAGTTTCAAATTCAAGGAGTTTAATTATTTTACATCTCAATCACCTTATGATACATACTAATTAATGTTGATTTTCATCTTCAAATGCCTAATCTAATTATAATACCTCACACGACCACACATAAAAGGAGAGAGTGGAGGAACCTTGTTCTAATTCCCTTTGAGTCTTCCTCTGTTTCCCCTGGTCGTAAAGCCACAGTGGACGGTCCAAGAATTGGCTCCGCCATGTCTATGACTCCCTGGCATTGCTCTGGTGTAGCAAAACTAGGAAAATATAGTGCCCGCGGTTTCCAGCTCAAGATCTATGGGAAGTAAATTGTAATCCACAGATGAAATTCACAATTGAAAAAAAAAACAGGGGGGGGGGGGGATGAGGAAAAGAAAAGAATACAACATGTTTGCACAATTAGCCGAACAACGAAAAAGAAAGGAATCGCTTAAAGAGCAAAACTGAGCACCTGAAAGGGAATTGAAGTAACAGAATTGTCTCCGGTCTCTCCAGGAGTCAACGAATTGTATTCGATTCCCTCGTTGACCGATTCTTGCAGCGTCGATCTCGTCGTAGCAGTAGAAGTATCCTGCGGAAGAATTGAAAAGGTGAAATACTTTCCACTGAATACAAAAAAATAAAAGAAAAGAACAAAAAATAGGAGAGAATCAGAACAAAGCTACCTGAAGAGAAAGGAGGGTGGAGGCGAAGAAGCCGGAGAGGAAGAAGAATGAGCAGAGGAGGAAGACAGCCGGTAACCCTAGCTTCTTCGTCTTCGCAAAGCACCAATTCCAATATCCTTTCCCGCTTTTGCCTTTCATTATAAATATATATAGGTAGTAACCGTAGTATGTATATCAGCCCCAAGAATCGTTAACAAAATGAAATAAAAAAACCGAAAAAACTCTGCTGTTCCCTCTTTTGATCTTTGAAAAGAGTCCGTTCCGTTTCCTTTATTTCGTTGGGATTGGGGCGGTGGTCTATTTGAAAGACATGTGAAAAAGGGAAACAAAGAAAGCAGTCGAGCACGGCGTTTTCTTCGTGGAACATTGGAAACCGTAAGACACGGCGGGAACTTTCTTCAACGGGATGATTGACCAGCTTTGTGCTTCCTTTTTTTATTGTCGAAAAAAATATTAATATCTACAATTCCTTTTACTATTTTTTTTATAAAATTATGTTTTAAATTGAGAATATTATTATAAAACGATATTATTTTTAAATTATTTGATAAAATATTTTTTATTTAAAATAGGATTGTTTAAAAAATTATAAAAAAGATTATATATATCATTTAAAAATAATATGACGTTTGCTGGATTGACTGTACTGTATCGGTCTCGACAGCCCGTGTCTGTACACCACTATGGTAATAACGGGATTGTACTGTTTTGTCTCAACAAATATTATTGATATAAACGGATTCAATATATATATATATATATTAAAATAAATATAGTGTGCTCTAGCCCACAATTTCAACTGATTTTAATAAGACTTTATCGTGCAAATTAGGTTGGCATTTTCTCAATAATGATAACTCTATGTGGAAATCGATGCTGAAGGAGAAGTACTTGAAACATAAGTTCCAACTTAGCACTAAGCAAAGCCAACAGACTCTATCTTTTGAAAGTCTCTTCTCAAACAAAAAGAATTCATTGTCTCTGGTCTATGTTTTTAAATTAACAATGGAGTGGATATAAAAGTTTGGTCTGACCCGTGGATTTTTGCTCTCTCTCCGCCAATCCCCGTTCCCTCCACAACAATTATTGACAAGAACCTCCACATGACTGTTACGGAATTGACTCTTGAGAAATCAAGAAGATGAAACTCTCTTCTGCTTAGTGCTTTTTTTATCAAAACATGGTCGAGAAAATTGAGAAGATCCCCTTAGCTCAACTTCACTTTCATACTATTAAAGATAGACCCATTTGGAAGCATCATTATTTGGAGAATTTCTTTGTTAAATTTGTCTATGCTGCTATTGTTAACAATTTATCAGCAACATTACCCTTTTCGTTGGGAAAAAAATTTGGAAGTTTAAGATTTAGGATAGATTGAAACTTCTTTTATGGAAAGTTTTCAATAATATCCTCCCTACTAGAGGCTTCCTGAAAATTTGTCTCTCTTTCTCCCCAGGACGAACTCCTTGAATGTCCCCTCTGTAACTCAAGTGAAGAAAATCTGTCTCATCTCTTCCTTGAGTGTCCATTCTCTAGATTCATGTGGGGACAATCACTTTGGCCTTTCAACTCTACCTCCATTGGGCTCCTGGACATTAATACTTAGATCTTAGGTATTTTCAATCATGTTGAATATTTCCACATTGATGAGGAAGACATTCATAGTTTTCAATTATTTGCAATGGTTGCTATGGACAATGTTTGGTTTTACAGGAATTAAGTGATTCACAACTCTGATAAGAAGTCTATTCAGCAGTTCCTAGAGCAAGTTAAAAAATCATATCATGAGCATCGTAGGGCCTGGGATTGGAAAAATCAGAAATAGGGTAATACTTGGGTCCCCCCCTTGCGATTCTGTTTCTATAAATTTTAATGTAACAGTGAGAACAAATGACAGCACATCAATGGAAATAGGATGGAACAACAAAGACATAGTGTTTTTTGTATCAGCACACTCAACTAGCTACAATCCACAACAAAGTGAAGCATTGGATGCATACATTGGAGTCAAAGAAGCCCATAGCAAATAGTTGGAGAAAACAAGATTGGAAGGAGACTCTCAAAGAATAATAGCAGCTTTGAACGATTCCAAGAACAATCAAGATTGGATTGAAGAAGGAATCACCAGGGATACCAGAATATTACTGAATAAATTTATCTCTTGGGAGGCAATTAAGATACATCGATCTCAGAATCAATGCGCACATGAATTTGCGCAATGGGTAGCCTCCAATAATATTATTGGAAGCATACCCCTTATTGTTGTTCCCCCATGCTTTCTTGTTTTTCATAGTGGCAAAGATCCACCTTTTGTGTAATATCTAGACAGAATATTTGTATTGTATTTGGTATATTAATGTAGGTTTATTTTCAAAAAAATATAGTGTGCTCTAGGATGCATGTAGCCCACTGTTCCTTCTACACCGCACACCCTCCTGACATGTTTATTTATTAGGTTTTGCTATACATCAGCTACTATTCACTTCCACATTTTATACATGACATTTTTTTCATAGAGTGTAGGGTGTTTTTCGTAGGATGTAGGGTAATGAATAGTGACTGATGAGAATAATTATTCTTATATATTTTATTTTATTCTCCTCTCCATAGGAACAAAACAATATTCAAATTAGAAAAACTGAGAGATCAGAGAGTTGGGGAGATGATAATTGGGATTAATTTCTACAAGGTCATGTGTGCAATGGTTCCTATATATTTCACAATATTGTTAGTAGCATATAGCTCAGTGAAATGGTGGAATATATTCACTCAGTGGAAGATATTCACTCACAAGCAGTGCTCAGGGATCAACCAGTTCATGGCCGTCTTTGAGGGTTTCGGTGCTGTCCTTCCACTTCATATCTCTGAACAATACCTAACAAATGGACACCATGTTCATACTAGCCTACACTCTCTCTAAGGTTGTGGTCCTTGTCTTGATCTCATTGTGGGCTATCTTCTTCAATGGCAGCTTGGATTGGCTCATCACTTTCTTCCCTGTGGCTACTTTGCCCAACACACTCGTCATGGGAATTCCTTTACTCAAAGCCATGTATGGAGATTTCACTGAGAGTCTCATGGTGCAGGTGGTTGGGCTTCGTCGGAGGGAGAGAGAACAAAGAAGGAAAAAGAGAGAGAGAATCTCATGTTCATCGAAATGAGAGAAGTTTGAAGCTGAAAGAGTGAGAGAGCAGAACGGGGAGGGAGGGGGTCTAACCTCATGAATTTTGGGAAAAAGTGTAACCTGGCAAATAAACCCGATTTTTTATTTGGCCTGTGGTGTGTTGTTTCTACCTATGTTAACAGACGGGACTAAGAGCACCAGTTATGGGCTCAACAAAGTTAAATTATAGCCAAAAAATAGCTAAAGTGCAAGAAAATGTGCTACAATTGGCTCAACAAATCAACAGTGATTTTAACTTCAAGTTAAATCACTAGCCAAATTTGTTGAGCCAAAGGAGCTAGCCAAATAATTTTTTTAGACTAAAATATTCACTTGAGTTGAAGTGAATAAAATTATTGAAGAAATGTTATGTTTTATAGTGGAATAATATAGCCGTTGAAGAAATATAGTTGTTGGAGAAATATATCCGTTGGAGAAATATAAGTTAAAAAAATATATCCGTTGAAGAAATATAGCCATTGGAATAATATGAATGTTAGAAAATTAATAGGTAGTTTTTTAATAACGAATAAATATTTAAATTACAATTATAACTAAAATAAATGAAAAGTTTAAAATCAATATTTTATTAGAATAGTTAAAGATTTGTTGAGCCTGTTATTTGATGATGATGAAAAATAGCTAGCTAAATTTATAAAAGTGAATTTTTTAATCAAATTTTAGCTAAAATTTGTTGAGGCCATAACTAATGCTCTAACGTGATATGACAACATTATAAGACGTGTAAGAAAACTGCATCTTTATTTGATATGCATAACTTTGATGAGCACTTTGGGTATTAGACCGTAAAATTTCCATTCTCCCATTAGTTTAGAATTAAATCTGCATCTTTATTTAATATATAAATTTTCGGATCACGGGTAAAATGGATAATAAGAGTAAAAGAACTGAAACGGGTTTAAGGACTAATTACAATGGTAAAATGACTCGTTTCTGTTACAATGGTAAACATGAAGTTTCTGTTAAATGACTGGTTTTTTCCAACTTCTTATGATGAATTTTGACCTCTAATTATTTAGACAATTTATTGGTTGGTACAAAATCACTAGACAATTTGAACGGCTCTGGAGAAAAAATAAATAAATAATTAATTAATTAATATCCACTGGTCTTGCTCAGTAAAGCCCGTGCAAACATCAGGAATACACTCGAAATTGCGTGGAAGATAAAAGCTGCCACGTTGAGAAAGCAATTCTGCTTCACCCTGTCCCTGTTTTTCAACAAGGACCAGAACATCTGGATAATCTAACTCCCAAAGCTCACCAAGTGAATGGTATGAAACAAAGCACGTGGACAGAAAATTTGAACACTACGACATTAATGGTTACATAATTCAAATGAAATGAAATATTTTATTAAAAATTAAATAAAATATGATTTTTTAATATTATTTTTATTTTAAAATTTCAAAAAGTTAAATTATTTATAATATTTTGTGAGAGAGTTTGAAAAATTTATAATAATTATATGATATGAGATAATTTAGTTTTGTGTAACCAAATCAATTTAAGTAAGACAACGATGAAATGGCGGTCCCTGATTGGTGACTGTCCCCTCTCAAAGTGGCAAAAATAGTGGTCCCAAAGGAAGCAACGAAACCATTATGTGAATTTGTATCCATCGTTTGCCTCCACGTAAATAATATATGGTTCCTAAAAGGATACAGTACTAGCCCTCTAACTACAGAGCATAAGATCCTTCTTCTTTCACTTCTCTTCCTCCAAATCTAACCAATAACTGAAAAGGGAAACAAATTCAGCATATTACCTCTGCTGCTGCAACTATCATAGTAGCTCCGATTCTGGAAACAAATGCTCAGGGTAAACGTGTATTGCTCTCTGATTCCCAGTTCAAGCCAAGTCAAGCTTGGAAGCAGCTATGGTTCATGGATCATTCAGTATCACAGGGCTTGGAGACGTTGTCAAGGGACTTCCGTCAAGGCCTTGAAAGATGAAAAAAATGGGGGAACAAGTGGATTCCCAAGTCAGAACTGGAATCCCGGACTGGAAATTGAGGTTCCTTTCGAGCAAAGGCCGGTATGTTTATACTGTAATCATGTACTTCAGCACTTGTTATCACAAACACAGCAATAGATGTTACAGTAACTTATTTCTGCCCCTGCATAATAGAAAAATAAAACCACTAAATGATGGGTTAAAGCCTTTAACTTAAAGGGCATACATGATCCCCCCCTTAAATGTCATGCAAACCTGTAATATTAACTTTCTGCGAAACGCATCACTTTTTAAAATTTTCACGACACTGATATTTAAATAAAGGGATGAAAGAGGATAATTAGGAAAGCATGATAGCGGGTGAAGCATGTCATGGGTCGAGAGGACTCATACAAGAGATTCAGGCATATCGTGCGTTGTATCACAATCAATTCACACTCAGTTATTTGCTTATGTTACAGGTGAATGAGTACTCCTCTCTAAAAGATGGAATCCTATATTCATGGGGTGAACTTGATCCCGGGCCCTTTTTCCTTCGTCTTGGAGGCCTCTGGTTAGTAGCTTTCACATCTCTGGGAGTGCCAATTGCAGCTGCAAGCTTTAATCCTTCAAGGGTAAGATCAAACTAAAAATGGCCACTTTTGTGTACAAAAGCATCAACTTTTTTTGGGCAATTTTGTGAATAAATTTTGGATAAATATTTTCTGAATAAGAGCAGACCGAGACTGCAAATGAACCATCACATTTATAAGAACACCGTCTTAAAATTCATGAGCTGATTATATTTAGAATAATACTTCATCTTTGCAAAATAGCACAGAGCCTACTAGTAATATAATTTCACTGCTGCTATATTTAGGACAACACCTGATCTTTGCAAAATTGCACAGAGACCATAGGCTCAATCAGAACAGACTCATGCAAACCAGCAAGAGATGTTTCAATGCTTGAAAGATCTTTTTGTGAATATATATTCACTAATTTCCATGTTCGAACCTTTGCAGGAACCTCTAAGATTTGTGCTAGCTGCTGGAACAGGAACTCTTTTTCTTGTGTCATTAATTGTCTTAAGAATTTACTTGGTATCTTCTTCTTCTTCTTCACATTAAAGTAGTTTCATTTCTATAGTGCATGTATGTTATGTAACTTCGACAGCAAGCACTAACGGGATAATTTCTGGAGAGAATGACTACAAAGGCCATGTAGGAAATAATAGATTCAAAAACATTAGAATGGTCTGTTGCCCTCCGACTACAATCAAGAATAGCTCTAGAAAGTCTTCGAGATCACTATTTCAACTATTTATCATTCACTTACCAGTCAAATGTGCAGGGTAAACATATTTATTTTTTTGCAAATAGCTCGGAGATTTATGGGCACAGCCAAGGAAACAAAAGCACCACCTTTCAAGATATTTAAGTTAGATTCACATATTGACAGATTCAACAGTACTATAATTCTTATGAATAATATTGAATTCTTCTAACTATGACAACATGGAGGCAAAAATACTTTATGGGAGAGAACATGGATTCAAACAGAAAAACTTGCACATTAGTTCAACCACACCAACAAGCTAATCCCAATCACCAAACAAGAGGTAGAGCTTCTGAACTACAAAATTAGAAAGATCTTAAGGCAATATAGGCCTGCACAACCAGAGCATGCATAACTTTTAAATAGCTATCAGGTTTAAATATAAAACCCCTATTTCTTCACCAGTATCCATAGAACTAATAAACAATTTTGCATAATGATATTGCAGGGATGGAGTTATGTTGGTGATAGACTTCTATCGGCAGTGATACCTTATGAAGAGAGTGGATGGTATGATGGGCAAATGTGGGTAAAGCCGCCTGAGGTTAGCATCTTTGTGCATTCTTCTTTCTTTCTTTCTTGTGAGGAGACCAGGGGCATCATTAGCAATGCAAAAATGACATGAACACCTTTCTGTTCCTTGATTTGGGGTATCTGCAACATCAGTTTCTGCTACTGAATATTAATTACAGACAGCAACTAGAAAATGCCAGTGAAATAATAAAGAATGAATTAGTTAACCTCTTAAGAGTACTTTGACTGAAAAAACTTGTGAGTATTCAACTTAAAAGGGGGTAGAGAGATTTACTACTAGACAAGATTTAAAGAAGAGCCTCATAATCATATAGTACGTTGAGAAATTTGACAGGTTTTGCTCTTTTGAATATGTATTACCATCACTTAATAATGTTGGAACCACAGAAGCGTCCATGGATCATTTGTTTCATACATAGACAAACTGTATAGGGCCATGTAAAAGAGAAGTGCATCTTTAATAAAAATTGTATACAGCTATCTAATATTGGAATAAAAAAAATTCTTTTATGCATGCAAACCCAGATAAGTACGTATATTGGCATTACATGCACTAGAACTTCCCATTTTACCACCACACTTTGCTTGGTACAATCCAAAGGCTGCCGAAAAATATGGGATGTATTAAAATGGGTGGTATAAATCAAGTGTTTTGTCCTAAAACCGGACAAACCAGTAAGAATTTCAGCCAATTTTAAGACTCAATTATAGTCATTCAATAGAGATCTGTTGATTGAGAATTCTGGTTGATGACGAGATGAAATGACTGAGGCAAGATTCATTTGCATTAGCTCAACAGACTATAAAGACAGCCAGTGTAGAAATCATGCATGTTCCAATTAGCAATTGGAAATTAATAGCTTCTCTTGTCTTATGTTGCAGATCCTGGCCCGGGATAGATTGTTGGGATCTTACAAGGTATTAAACAATATAGATGAATCTATTTCTTGTTTTTTTTATAAGTAATAAATTTTATTCAAAGAAATAGGCATAAACCCAAGTACACAGGACGTATACAAAGGAAATACCTACAACTTCCAGAAACAAAAAAGAAAACTACCACCATAAAGCTAAAACAGATGCAGAAAATTATCTGCCATTACAAAAGTTTTAGCCCAAGAACTCAAAGTACTCAAGAAAAAAACCCTAAGATCTCCCAAAGAACATTCTCTATCTTCGAAGCATCTCCCATTTCTTTCGAGCCAAATGCACCACATAAGACAAGGAGGAATCATTTTCCAAACACTCATCGCCTTCTTACAGCCCTTCACACCCTTCCACCCTACCAATAAATCCACCACTTCCCTGGGCATAACCCAATGTAATCCTGTCCAACTCAAAACCTCGTTCCACAAGAATCTTGTCACTTTGCAGTGAACGAATAGGTGATTTACAGATTCTCCATCCCTTTTGCACAAAACACACCAATCCGCAATAAACAAACCTCTCCTTCTAAGGTTTTCAGTAGTCAATACTTTGCCCAAAGAAGCCACCCAACGGAAAAAAGCAACCTTAGAAGGAACTTTCACTTTCCAAATACTTTTCCAAGGGAATACACAACTACTATGGCTTGACAAAATTCTGTAATAAGATGAAACTGAAAACTTAGCATTTCCAGCAGGAATCCACACCATACAATCCTCTCTATCTTCGACCAGTTTTGAGCTGTAAAGTTTAACCAGCAGAGCCTTAACTTCATCCACTTCCCAATCATTAACATCCCTATTAAAAATAACATTCCATTCAACCTTATTATTACTACTGCAATACAAATCACAGACAGCTGCATTTTGATCCCTTGCAATTCTGAAAAGGGCAGGAAATTCCAGCTTAAGAACAGTATTCCCACACCACAGATCATGCCAAAAGAGTATCCTCTTTCCATCTACCATCTTCAATCTGAAATTATTGGAGAAGGAATCCCAACCTTTTCTAATAAATTTCCACAAACTAACCCCGTAAGCTCCACTAGATGCTTTAGAACACCAACCTCCCCACAAACTTCCATATTTCACATCTATCACATTTTTCCATTGAGCTTTGCTCTCCAATTGATATCTCCAAAGCCATTACCCAAGTAAAGCTCTATTAAAAACCCTTAAATCTTTAATCCCCAAACCGCCGCGATCAAACGGTTGACAAACCTTCTTCCAACTAACCAAATGATACTTCTTTTCCTCACCTATGCCTCCCCATAAGAAGTTTCAAAATAAACTCACAATTCTCCTTTCAAATGCAATGATCCTGGGAAAGTGAAGTAATAATGTTAAACTGGACTGCCTGCAGTCAAATGCAACACACACACACAGAGCTTAAGCAAGGACACAAATGTATATATGCTAGACATTGCTCCATTGTGCACTGCAGTTTATGATATTTTTCACTGGAAGATGAAATTCATATGGAATATTTATGTCTCTAGGTGAAGCCAGTTATCAAGAAGCTAAAACAGACACTAGTTGGAACAGGGGTGTTACTTGTTACAGCAGTTTTTATTTTCATCTTTGCTACACCAGTGGAGGATTTCTTTCAAACCACCTTTGGCACAAAAGAAAACCCATCAGACATTCTATCTTCAAAGATCAGCACAAAGTTCAATTTAAGGTATAAATATACATTCCAACTGTGCCATTAAAAGAGCACCTAATATGCTTCTACTTTGTCCTTGAACAATTTCTTTTAAACCTTGTAGAAAAGAGGAGCTGCTTAAATTGCCCATCGAGGTGATGGCTGAGGATGATTTAGCAGCAGCAGCAGCTGAGGCTGCAGATGGAAGACCGGTCTACTGCAGAGATAGGTTTTATCGTGCATTAGCAGGTGGACAGTACTGCAAATGGGAGGATTTAGTTAAATAATGGGGGAAAGGGGAGGCACTAGACAACATATTAAGTTCCATATTATCATTGTGTCTTGCAATTTCCATTGAATAGACGCATGTTTAAAAATTTATGCCATTATTTTAAGGAAATCATTTACATAGTTTAAAGAATAAAAAACACTTCAAAATTTATAAACTATACACAGCTTGTTATCCTATCAGAGTCGAAATCAAATCCAAACAAGTTTAGAGGCAAAATCTCAGCCATAGAAAAGTTAGTGGTTGATGAGTGTTGACTTGCTAAGATATGGCAAGATGAAAAGTTTCCTTTGGAGTAGATGCCTTCTGTGAAGTATCCTTATTAGTTAATCGCGTAACACAAAAAAAAAAAAAAAAACAACTCATGCTGAACTTACTATATAAACATGGTGCGAGGGAGAAAAGATATTCCAACAAGAAATTCATTAAACTATATCGGTTGTTTGAATCAGGAAATAAGATCGGTATGTTAGATTCTGTTTTCCAGTGAATTTGCACAAATCATTATCCAAAATACCACATTTGAGAAGGTTAGATTTTACCAGTTTCAAGTCAAAAGCATTTAGTCCACCCGGAATTAACTCCGAAGCATTCTGAGGTGATAACCGTAGCTCTTCCAACTCATTCCTTTCAAGTGCCGAAGCACACACTAATCACTCATTCAACGTCAAGTTTGAATTCAAGTTCGCCCACAAGGCCAGCCTAATCACTAGCAAGGTACACCGTATTAAACAAAACTCATCCATAAACTAAGAAGCTAAACAATTGGATGATTTTATTCTATCTCACAGAATTGAAATTCAGCTAAAAATCATTCACAAAGATACTCATACATTGATGATCAACATATTCGAACGGTGCACAAACCACTGAGAAGCAGCGGAATCGAATGCATTCACCCCGACGAACTCAGTCCGAGCTGAATCAGACTATCGGTGCCGCAAGAGACCGGCTAGAAAAGCCATTTCGAAGCCTTTTTTTTTTTTTCTTTTAGTTTATGGAAAAATTGGAGAAATGAGACATTGGCCTTGAAATGGTTGGGTTGGTGATTCTTCAATCCCCTATACGTGTTTCATGAAGCACTACTTGCTCAAAGGGGAAAAGCCCAAAAGAAAGATGAAGAAGTAGTATTGGACTCAAGTTCGAAAAAGGCCCGAATATGCCATCCTAAACCTACCCTGAAAACTTCTATTTGAGTTCGGCCCAAAACAATGGCGTTGGGAATTCCATTTAATTCAAGGGGGATGAATGTTCCGTTTAGTAATTTAGATCACAGTTGCTGAATGCTGGGAGTGATGAGTAAAATGGAAAGGAAAACACTATTCTCACATAAGATTTCGATAGAAATCTTGTAACGAAATTTTTTTTATTTTTTATTTTTATTTTACTTAATTATTAAGTAAATATTTTTAAATGAATATTTGACTTTTTTTATTTTTAAAAAATATCTAAATACTTTAAAAAAAATGGTGACAGAAAAAGTTAACAAAAAAAAAAAACAAAAGAGTTGAATTGTTCGGTAGAAATTTTTGGTAGAAATTTTTGTGACGTAGCAACCGTCCAAATGGAAAAGCATTCAGTGCAAACCTTGGATGCAGGTTTTTTTATTTTTATTTTTCTTCTTCTCCTTCTCTAAGCAAGTAAGATATTTCATTAGAAAAGATAATCAAAGAGGAGGGGGTGGGGTTTTCTAACAAACATCCCAGAATAATAACAACAGTACAAAGTGGTAGATAAAAAATAAGAAGAGCGGATTTTTGCAATCAATTTCTTGATCTTCACCTATGTCCTACAAATAGGACTCCGTCTTAAAAGACGGAAATAAATTATTCGTAAAAAATTGCAAACAATTAGAGCTATGAAATATGACATAATTAAGATTACAATTAAAACTCTTTATAAACGGCAAAAACTTCTCATCCTCAAATAATATGCAAACTTTATTCATCGTCCTCTTGTATTGAATTGCATACATTAGAATATGCACCTATAAATGTAATTGGAAGACATCTCGCGTGACAATAATGCTTTAAGTTGTTTAACAAGTGGACTAAAGGGCATTCACATAAATATATAGGACAGTTGTTCGCAGTTTTGCTTCCTTATTTTCAATCGTCCTTTTCTAACTCCTAGCCACACAGGTAGGTAGAAATGGCAAACAAAAGTGTTCATGGTCCCGATCTATACATGTCAACAGCATGATGAGCAATTGTATGCCTTACAGAATAAACAGTTGATCATGAAACCACCTACATAGAAATGATTTCAACCAGGAAAAATGCTTCAATGATTGGGTAATGCAGGGTCCCAAATTACACTCTAAAGTCAGTGCTATGTCAGTTATGATTCATGAATTGTGTGGTTGAGGTTTCTGCTGGAAGAAAGAATCTGTAAAACCAAGAGTGAAACGAAAACAACTTTTGATTTGCTGCATCCACATCCAAAGATAGTAGATTAGAAGTAATGAATTCCATGACATCATGTTCTTTCAATTTTAGCCAACTTGAGATCGGGGACCGCTTCGTAGATTCTAATTTCTCCTCTTTATATTTCCATATTATACTTTTATAGCGGTTTCAAACTTTAGGTCTCGTTTAGTTACGCAGTTCAAATAAGATAAGATGATATGAAATATTTTAAATAGTAGTGAAAATTTTGAATTAAGATGAGATGAAATAATTTGTAAAAAAAATATATGTTTTGATAATAAGATGAGATGAGATAGTTTTTAAATTTTAGAACTTGAAAAATATATGGGTCCCACTGTTGATTAGAGAGTCGAAAAGTGCACTGTTCATATAAATTTTGCACTATTTTCTATCAGTATTCATTGTTCATTTAAGTGGATATTTTTAAAATTTAGAGATGAAATATAGTGTGTTTATAAAAAAAACTACTATACAAATACGATACAGATGAGATAAAAACATCTCACCTATATTGGGTAACCAAAGGTGGCCTTAGTCTAAATATGGTTGGATTGATCGCAAGAGTCGCATCTTTTATGTCATGAAAGTAGGAGTGAAACCAAAGCAACGTTTAATTTGTTACATATTTAGATATTAGATTAGAAGTTCTCCAAATGGGTTTCAAGACATGTCAATCATGCTCTTTTATTTTCAATGAACATGAGGTCGGGACCACTATGTAGGTCCTAATTCCTCCTCTTTATATATCCTTATTATACTTTTTGGGTTCTTTCAATTTTGGATCTAAATATTTTGAATGATTGTAGGAATCTTTAACACGCCCGCATCTTAGGTATGGAACTAAATTATTAGCAAAAAAAAAAAAATTAAGAAACTGAGGAGCTAAAAAATTAGCAGTCCCTATCTATAGTGCATGCTCTCCGTTGCGAACTTGCGGCAATTTGTCTGATTCAACAGAGTTGGAGATCAACATGACCCGCAAGAAAAGCCCAACTTAAATACTAAAAAAGACATCATGAGCAACACCCTACGTCTAGAGACAGGCGAGAAAGTTTGTATGTTGTGGTTAAGCTAGTTGGGAAGAAAGCAGAGCTGAATGGATAACGATCACCTTTCAGCTTACAGTACTAAGAAATATAGAACACGTACTTAATATCTTAGGATTCTTGAATGAATGTTATAAAATTTCAAATAGAATTAAAAATATGCAAATTATGATCATTCATTTTTCCTCGCAAGGAATCGGCGCAAGTTTCTTTTAGCTTCCAAACTGTCACAATTATTTTCCAAGGAAAAAGCGAATGACTAATGAAGTCCTTTGTTAAATTTCTGCTACATTGAAAGCTGGTAGGAAGTAGGAAGGAAATGGAAGACACGAACATTAATATGCACATGTAGTAGGTTGGAACCAGAGTCTAGCATAGATCGTCTGTCCAACCAACAGGAGACAACTGTAAAAGTACATGGTTGTTCTTGCAAATAAAAAAAATAAACAATATAAAATCAAAAACTCTATATTTAATCACTTTTACATACTTTTTGTTTACTCTATTAATGTTATTGATTGCATCATTCTTTTTAATATAAAATAATTATTTTTACCAATCATATCAATAGAGTGCGTAAGGAGTATGCAAAAGTAATTATATCTACCAGAATTCAAAATATCTTAACTAAAATTATTTTACTATTATTCATAAATTTTTTATTTCATCTCAACTTACAAACCACGCACTCGAGTCCTGTTTGAAACTTGGAAGGAATTGAGATCAATTCAGTTCAGTCTATATCTCAACTCAAAACTTCTTTACATGTAAAATTTATAATTTTTTTCAACTCAACACATCTTTATATGCGGGACGCATAACCTTTTTCAATTTCTCGTAAATATATCTAAACACATTTAAACTCATCTTAGGTAAGCTCTATAAAATTCACTCCATCATCTCTACTCATTATTATTTATAAAGAATTTAATTCATCTCAACTTAATTTAACATCTAAAACGGGACTAAATTCTCACTCTATAATTGTTGAACAGTCAATAATTGTTGAACTCCTTTTCATAAGGGTCAATGTAGTCAAATCTCGTTTGTATTCAGAGATATTTTAGATGAATTAATAAAATATTATTTTTTAATATTATTATTGTTTTAAAATTTAAAAAATTTAAATTATTTATTATATTTTATGTAAAAATTTAAAAAAATTATAATGATAAGATAAAATAAATTGAATTGACTTGAGTTTCTAATACAAACTGAGCTTCAATGTCATCCACACTCGAGTCTTGACCATTCCTATCTTAGCCCTATTTTCAGGACTCGTGCATCATACTGATATTCTGGGGGGAATCTGTAGTTCTATATGGCAAATGACAAAAGTGGTCGACCCTTTTATGTTAAATAAGAACCTACGAAGACTATTGAGTAACACAAGTACCTCATCATGCAGACAAGAATGAAAAACAGACTTCAATAATAATTCTGATCACAAGAACAGGAAGAAGAAGGAAATGCAAACAGTCCAATGTACTAGCAATAGCTAGTAGATAGCTTTCTCACACGGGGAAAGCTCTTTTCTAAGTAAGTTTGGTTTTTTGTCTTTTGGGATGAACCCAAATGAGTGTGAGCTGTATTTGGCTTGCTGCAGGCTCTGAACTCTGAAAGAGACTAATCTGTCTCGGATAATCTAAAATCTAATGCTTATTAGCATTAGTAATCTGATATCTTTGCCGTCCGTGATTGCCTGGCCCACTGGCCACTGGGACATAATTTTCCAGCGTCTTGAGTGGTTAACATTGGAATTCTCCCTGAAGTCCCGTGGGATTTTTTCTGGCCACTTTTTGGGGAAGGGAAAATAATGGTTAGGCTGGCGGAAAAAATCATAAAACCCACCTATATTACATTATCACTCACCAACTAAGACGGAAGTTTAATTACTAGGAGATAGAAACCCGTGAACCAAAACGCGTAAACTTCAATATTCATTGAAACTCCACACATGAGTTGACAATATTGTTTTGTTTTTTGTTGTCAGCAGGAGAAAAATATAAACTATAATTCTATTTAATTATATACCAAACAAACAAATATGCGAAAACTATCAAATTAATTAGTATAAGAAATATTTATTTATTTAAAGAGGAAATTTCGAACTCCCAACTTTCATTTTAAAGATTGAGAGTTATATTTTAAATTGTCTATTCTAATTCAAAATTGTTTTATAATATGTAGTAACGTAGCAATCTGTAAATAATTGATATAGGTATGGGGTATGGCTCTGAGAAGTAGGGGAATGAAGATTGAGCAATGTGTAACGTCGATGATTTAAATGTTGATGCTACGGGTAGATGATCGGAAAACGCATAATTCAACTAAATTCCTTGCCAATAATTTATAAATTTATGAGTGTGCAGGAAAAGATGAAGCAAAACCAGCCACCCTATCCTTATTTGTTCTGAAAACTCGTCATTTCTTGCGGTGTGAATACTTTGGACAACTTGTGTTTTATGGGCCCAACACAGTATGTGGTATAAAGTGTGAGATTTAATAAAAGGGAGTAAATGCAGGGACGATGTTCTTGGCCTTTGGTCTTGCTATTCTGAATAAAGCATTTGGGGGTTGGTGCTCGGTGCTCTTTCATCTGCAAAAGTAAAAAATTGCACCCCAGCTAGCAGCAGATAGCTTATTACCCAGAAGAAGACAATAGAAACTGTGAGATATTGAATGAACGCTGGAATACACGTTATGAAAGCTAAAGACTCCAGCTTCCTTTGCTCAGCAGTTTCAACTCCTTCCTCCCTTTTTTGTCTTTTAACGTAATCATTCACAGAATCAGACAAACATCCACCGTCCCTACACACTCTCTCTCACCCATGCATGATTTCCAGCACACCTTTCGTAGCTGTTCACGCTTTTTACGTTAAAACGTAAGAGTTTCTAAAGCTTCTCGCTAACCTGATCGCTATCTGATCTCTCTCTGTGGGATCGATCAGGAACGTAACTAAGGAAGATGAAGACGACGTTTAAGAAAATCACCACTCTGGTGATTGTTGCACTTCTGGGTTTATGCCACGCTTTCGCGGTAGCTGTAGAGAAGAGTACCGATGCACATCAGAGATCGACATACATCGTTCACATGGCCAAATCCGAAATGCCGGCGAGTTTCGAGCACCACTCGCACTGGTACGACTCGTCACTCAAATCGGTGTCCGACACAGCCGAGATGATATACACCTACGACAATGTAATACACGGCTTCTCCACAAGACTGACGGCCGAGGAAGCCCTTTTGCTCGGAAGCCAACCTGGAATTCTGTCCGTGTTGCCTGAGTTGACATACGAGCTTCACACGACTCGGACCCCTGAGTTCCTTGGGCTCGAGAAAAGCGAAAGTATGAGCCCTGAAGCCAACTTAGCGAGTGAGGTCGTTATCGGAGTCTTAGACACCGGTGTTTGGCCTGAGAGCAAGAGCTTCGACGACAGCGGGCTCGGCCCCGTACCAAGCAGCTGGAAAGGCGCGTGCGAAACGGGTACCAATTTCACCTCCTCGAACTGCAATCGAAAATTAATCGGCGCGAGGTACTTCTCTAAAGGCTACGAGGCAGCATTAGGTCCTATCGATGAAAGCAAGGAGTCCAAATCTCCCAGAGACGACGACGGCCATGGCACTCATACTTCAACCACGGCAGCCGGGTCGTTAGTGGGAGAAGCAAGCCTATTCGGTTACGCGCCAGGGACAGCGAGAGGGATGGCCACGCATGCGAGAGTCGCTGCATACAAGGTCTGCTGGGTTGGAGGCTGTTTTAGCTCCGATATCTTAGCCGCCATGGACAAGGCCATTGACGACAATGTGAACGTCCTCTCCATGTCGCTCGGTGGGGGAATGCCGGATTATTTCAAAGACAGTGTCGCAATCGGAGCTTTTTCGGCAATGGAGAAGGGAATCCTTGTCTCTTGCTCTGCCGGAAACGCGGGTCCCACTCCATCCAGTCTATCCAACCTGGCGCCGTGGATCACAACCGTAGGAGCTGGAACACTGGATCGCGATTTCCCGGCATATGTCAGCCTCGGTAACGGCAAAAATTATTCCGGCGTTTCGCTCTACCGTGGAAACTCTTTGCCCGAGACTTTAACACCGTTTATATACGCTGGTAACGCGAGCAACTCTACCAGCGGTAACTTGTGCATGATGGGTACGTTGGCACCCGAAAAAGTCGCGGGCAAGATCGTGTTATGTGACCGAGGCGTGAACGCCAGAGTTCAGAAAGGAGCTGTGGTGAAAGAAGCCGGTGGCGCCGGCATGGTCTTGGCCAACACTGCCGCGAACGGCGAAGAATTGGTCGCCGATGCTCATCTTTTGCCGGCGACTTCGGTGGGTGAGAGGTCCGGCAACGCAATAAAAAATTACCTCTTTTCGGATCCTAAACCAACGGTGACGATTCTGTTTGAAGGAACCAAGATTGGGGTTCAGCCTTCTCCGGTGATCGCAGCATTTAGTTCGAGGGGGCCAAATTCGATCACGCCGGAGATACTGAAGCCGGACATCATCGCACCGGGTGTCAACATCTTAGCAGGATGGTCCGGA
The DNA here is from genome assembly GCF_001411555.2 of Juglans regia. Classification (NCBI taxonomy): domain Eukaryota; kingdom Viridiplantae; phylum Streptophyta; class Magnoliopsida; order Fagales; family Juglandaceae; genus Juglans; species Juglans regia. Next base: position 991,807 of record NC_049907.1, read on the forward strand.
GGCGTGGGCCCTACTGGTTTGTCCATTGATACCAGACGTGTGGCGTTCAACATTATTTCAGGCACATCAATGTCTTGCCCACACGTGAGTGGACTCGCGGCGCTTGTCAAGGCGGCTCACCTGGACTGGAGCCCCGCGGCTATTCGGTCAGCCCTCATGACCACGGCGTACACGGCCTACAAGAAAGGCGAGAGCTTACTCGACGTTGCCACCGGAAAACCGGCCACACCGTACGATTACGGTGCCGGCCACGTGAATCCGATAGCAGCTCTCAATCCAGGACTCGTCTACGATTTGGCGGCGGAGGATTACCTAAACTTCGTCTGTGCCTTGAATTACACCGAGTCACAGATCAACAGTCTAGCGAGGAGGAAATTCACATGCGACACCAGTAAGAAATATAGTTTGAACGATCTTAATTACCCTTCTTTTAGTGTGGTTTTTAGCAGTGGCCGGTCGAGCGTGGTCAAGCACACGCGAACTCTTACGAATGTGGGCTCGCCGGGGACGTATAAAGTGTCTGCAACTTCGGAAAACCCCTCAGTTAAGATCAGCGTGGAGCCAGACTCGTTGAATTTCAGTGAAACCAACGAGAAGAAAGCCTATGCTGTGACATTCACTGCCACGGGTTCGTCGTCGATTATGGATAGCTTCGGTCGTCTAGAGTGGACGGACGGGAAGCACACGGTGGCAAGTCCTATAGCGATCACCTGGAGTATTAATGGTTAATAATTTGGAGTATGAAAAAGGGATGGGAGAAGGTGGCCTGAATTTATCGCACACTAAAAGTGGGGTGTGATAATTTGATTTCCTTATTTATATGTTTTTATTAAAATGCTTTTAATACCATTGTTTATCAGCTAATTACAATGGAAGCTGGATTAGGTGTTTGGTGTTGTTCTCTGAGAGAGAAAATTTAACATGGGGAAAACCCATGAAATGGAGGATGATTTCTTTCTTGGTGTACAGTATGTTCTTGATGAGGATATTTATGCATGCCTATTGAATTGTTGGAGATCGGCTTTCTATATCCTATATCGCAATGTCTACAGCTAGTATATATTTTGTGATGGTCGTTCTTAATTTTTCCTTGTGATGTTCATCGGAAACTCAAATGCTAAATTTCAGAAAAACGAGCATGCCTATTTTGTGAAGAGACCAAAAGGCCGCGTGCAAGCTTTCTGTAAGAGATTTTTCCTGCGTGGGGGGCTTGAAAGAGGCCATCAAGGCTCAGCCGCGCGCTCAGCCTCTCCCTACAGTATTGGGCCAAAAAATCGATTGATCGGGATAAGAGGTCCGAGGATTCCTTTTGTCATTCTAAGTATTGTCTTTGACCCTGGAAAAGATCTTCCTCTGTTTTTCTTTTTCATTTCCCTTTAGGCCCATTAAGCCATGACTGTGGAGTGGAGAGCAACCTGTTTCCAAATGATCTTATCCACATCGGGACGACCTTTTCTACGTTTGGTTATCTGGAGGCTTAATTGCCGAATCTTGATCGGTTCATGCATGTCCCCCGGGGGGAGCCACGTGGAGTACGTAATTGATAATGAACTGACACGTTATGTCAAACGTGGAGAAGTTAGGAACAGTATAAGAAACCACGCACGAAGAACTAATCAAAGCCAACCATTTATTGAATAGACATAGCTAGCGGAGGTTCACAAATCGAAACAGATCGAGAAGAAAGAAAAGGGATAATGGAGAAGCAGCAGGAGCAGAGGGAGAGAAAACTAGAGAATGAAGAGAAGGGTAAGTTAGAAGGGCTTCCATGGGAGGAAAGCCCCTACGTGAAGTACAATGACCTGGAAGATTACAAGCGTCAAGGCTATGGTACGGAAGGCCATATCCAGCCGAAGCCCGGTCGTGGCGCTGGCTCCACCGATGCCCCCACTCTCTCTGGTGGCACCACTGTCTCCTCCCCGGCGCCTGACGCTGCTGCCACTCCTGCCATGAACCGCCCCTAACTTAAATATATTTGTGAAATGCGGGTATAAGAGTGACGTGGAAGTTGTTTGGAAAAGAAAACGTTTGTTTACTTTTAGAAAATAATGCTTGTAATTGAAGTGTAGTAGTGGCGATCCTTAAAAACAGAGTTTGTCATGGGGCGACTTGTTTCGATGTGACAAAAGCTTTTGGTTACGAAAACAAAACAAAAAAACTTGTAACGTCTAACATTTTCTTGTTTACCCACATAGCCATAATATTTATACTAGTGGAAATTTTCAGTCTCTCTTCAGTGGCTCCATTTTGCATTTAAAAGACGCGCATTTTGTTTAGGAGTTTTCCTGCGCCATGAACAGCCATTTTGTTTACCAAAGGAGCATTCTCTTTCATTTTATGGATTTTTCTTCTAGTTTCAACCTCTAGTTTTTTGTCATTTTAATGTTCACGTCGATGTAGGTCAAAACAGAGGGTGGTTTGTGGGTAATGCACCCATGTATTGGTATTGCCCTATTTGTAAACATCAATCACAAATTTGGTTGTCTTCTGTCCATTCCACAAATGGGCGATCTAGATAGAGCAAATAATAATTATATAAAGAAACTTTATTTTTGTCGCATCATGAAAATAATTTATTAAAAAAAATTAATTTTTTTATTTCATATAATCATTATTATTTTTTTAAATTTTTATTAAATATAATTAGTTTTTTAATTTTTTTTAAATTTTAAAATAAAAATTATATTTTAATAATATTTTATTTAATTTTTATCTCTTGTATAATCAAACGAGACTTACTTTATTATAAAAGAAATTCTTAATCTAATTTATCATATCAAATTATATTATTTTATAAATTTATTTTTATAAAATTTCTCTAAAAACAAATAAAATAACTAAAATTAAACTGTAATGGGTGGGCCGCGGTCGTGTCTCTCCCCTTCCACAGTGGTGGGTCGAATGACTCGAATCCCATCCTCGTGGTCGGCCACCACCTGCCAGAGTAGCATTTTATTCGTAAAAAGAATTGAAGAAAAAATCTATATCTTTTTGGAAAAAAAAAAAAATTATTTAGTTACCTGCTGCTTCTCTTGGTACCAAAATGGGGCGCAGCAAAGTAATTTTTATAGTGTGATTTCAGAATTAAATTTTAGTATTTTTGGTCAGTCAATAGATTAATGGATGATTATTTAAAAATTTGTACCTAAGGACTCTTTAAAATTAGGGGGTGGCAATTCAGTGTTCGTGGGTCGTGTTCGTATCGTGTCAAGTCATAGACATTTAATTATATGAATCAACCCGATCCTAACACATTAAACTAAATGTGTCAAAATTTTAAATCATAATTCGTCCTATTTAAATAACAGGTTTACTCGTTTTGATCAGTTTAATAATTAATTCGAAATAGGTTAACACGACACAACTCATTTCAACCTGATTCATATAAATGAGTTAAACTAATGCGCATAACTCATTTGATTTGATTAACATAATTTTAGTTAAAATTTATATTTATTAGTAGTCATGACTCACAATATCTGAAAAAACAATAAGACTACTTACTAACAAAAAATATCAATATTTTTCAAATCTATAATAAAATCAATATTATAAACCCTATAATAACAAATATGAATACAGGTCCAGAATTACAATCTCAACAATCAAAATATAACCATGTTGATAAACATCAATATTATAACTCAATAATAATAAAATTATAATTTTGAAATAAAATATAAACGGGTTATTGTAGGTTAATTTCTGGTTAAGCGGATTGACGGTGATTGACCCGTTTATTAATTATGTCTTAACAGGTCAATCCGTTTTGACCTGAACCTATTTATATCAAACTCAAACATGTCAATTTCGTATTGTGTTCGCGTTAAGTTTACAAGTAGTGTCACATATTGCCATCTCTATTTAAAATCAAACAAATCCGGAGCAAGATCAGGTGAATTTATTAAAAAAAAAAAAGAATTAATGCTTACATAATTACATCATAGCTTGTAATTTTCTTGGTCGACCAAAATGAGATGGTTCGCTAAGTACTTAAAAGCTTTGCAGAGTTAATAAAATGGCTCTCAAATTAAATTTCCATATGATAATCTATATTCCTAAAACGGGTTTTAGTTTATATATAGAAAATGATAAACGCACGTCAAGCACGTTGTACAACTATGTTTTAAAATGAAGGATAATTTAATAAAATACTTTATAAAAATTACATCATTTTACAATCAATAATTCTATAGACAACCGCCCCGCATCCCCGCTGCGGCATCGTGTCCGATGTGGCAAAATAAAAACGGCAACGTTTCGTTTCACTACAGTGGAAGGGTCTCCTCTGGTCTCCATCCTCTTTCGTCCCACATTTTCTCTTTTTATTTTCTCCATCTTCTTCTTCTCCGTCCCCAAACCTCTCTTCGTCTTCGACACATTCATCATTCTATCTCACAAACACTGCCGAACCCACGATAGGTCTCTTCTCTTCGTCCTATCCACGAAGCCACAGAGCCACACCCACGAATCCACTGGTTTCTCTTCGTCATCACCCCCCTTCGAAGCCCCTTTTTCTTCTTTTCATGTCAATCTCGTTTGTTAATGCAAAAATTTTCCAATTCATCAATGGGTTCTCTGCGTTTCTCCTATCCAAAACCTCCCAAGCTTCCGAAAGATAAGACCTTGAAGTTACAGTTTCATCAACAGGCTCTTCTTCCCCATCTTTCTTTCTGAATTTTTGCAACCCCGGAATTAGTGATGCCAAGCTCGAAGTCCTATCTTCTTCTGAGAAAAAAAAACCCAGATCCATAAACCCTCTTCCTTCTACCACTACTTATGACCTTTTTCTTGGATGATATTTCGAATCTGCGGGTATGATTTCCTCTGGTTCCGTGACTTCTTTTTTTGAAAGGATGGTTTGGAGCTTTGAAGTGAGGAGGACCGAATCTGGAGACAGAGAGCCATCGTCGAAGCTTGCTTTGGAGCTCAATTGATCACTCATGGACCTTTTATGGAGAGTGGGGATGCGCAAAAGCTCTAGCTTTTTTTTTTCCCCTGAATTTGATTTTCTGGGATTTCCTGATGAAAACTGGATGAATCCTGTTGATTTGGTTGTTTCTAAAAAATCTCGACCCCGAACCAGCACAAATCAAAGAGCTTCATGACCTCCTCTGCGTCCATAGATGGCTGACGACGATGAAGCAAAAGATGAAGATTTTTGTGGTTGGTTTTGCCGTGTGCGGAATTTAGGCTCCATATATATACCCAGGCTTCAGAAAACTTCAACTGGTTCAAAGACGTTTTGCTTGTGCATAAATAAACTTATAACAATACCAGATCCATTAAAAATTTTAAAACGAAATCTAAATAATGTCTGAAGAACGACGGTGATGAAAGACGCAATGCTCAGATCTCCCTTCCCTATCTGGTTTCGCTCTACAACATCCAACCAAAGCACAGCTCTTTTCATTCGATTTCCCTCCTTTTCTTTTTTTTATTTATTTAATGGATGACATGGCATACTGGTGTCGCGGCGGGGACGCATGCCGGTTGTCCCTAGAATTACTGTTTTACAATATAATACTCGCCAGGTATGTCAAGACGAGACAAAAGTGCTTGATGATTGCATGGATTGAGCAGTTCCGACTAGTGATTCCTGTTACCATTGCATGCGTCGAAACGACGTTCTTCCAATCCATTTGGTAGGAAGATATATGATACATCGATCGTGGGGTAGCACTGATCGATAATCAATTCCTAATTAGCATTAAATGTAATATTCTCAAATTATTATTTTTTGGGACCGGATGAGCTTGCAGGTACCACGGAGCTTGGAAGAGATAAAAGAGATTGAGGTTAGTCATCTATATATATTTCCTTTTTTTGCAAATTGCATAAAGAGATTTAAGAGATTAGGTTAAAGTCAGATCAGCTTTATCCCATTTAGAAGATATATAAATATATATACGTATATATATTTAAACGGGCAATTCTCTATTTTTCTCTTTTTAAAAAGAAAAATTGAAGCTATTGAGTTCTATTTCATCTAATCATTACAACTTTTTTAAACTTCTAAATAAAATACAAAAAATCATTCAAAATGTTCAAATCTCAAAATAAAAATCATATTAAAAAAATCATATTCTAACAATATTTTAACTTTATAATATTTTTATTAAATTTTTTCTCTTTTATTTTTCAAAATCCAATAAAACATTTTAACTCAAGCAATATCACTACTATTCACAAACTATTTCACTACCATTTATAAATTTTTTTTATATCATCTCAATCTCCAAACATACCTCAAATCTCAATCTTAAAACATCCGTTTTCATGAAAACTAAGTATAAAATTATGTATTTTTAAATTAAATAGCCATATTTAATTACTCGTTAAGTCAATTTCTTAACCCACCATACATGTTTCCTCTTATGTATAAAGTAATGTTACGCATGTAATATTTGTTGAGGTATATATGGAGACTAGTTTTGGAGTTAAAAAAGTGTTTGCTGAAAGTTGGCTTGAGCCAAAGTTCGCTCGACATCGCTTAACATACCGCTCGAGCAAAGATCAAATTTGAGAGTTCGCTCGAGTTCCGCTCGACACTCCGCTCTAGTGAGACACAAACCCTAATGTTCGCTCGACACTTCGTTCAAGCTAAGTACACAGTGTTTGTCAAGTTAGGGTTTTCAACGCCACTCATTATAAATATATCAAATTAGACTTGTGTTGGACCGCCTCAAACATATTTGAAGAGAAAACAATTGTCTAGTGAGCGTATATTGTGTGAGAGAGTAAAAAATCCTAGAGAGTGTGAGTTGAGATTGAGTGATTGTAATGTCTTCTAGTTAATAAGATTTATGCAGCTCTGTAGAGTAGACAATTTGCTGAATCACGTATATTGTGTATTGTATTTTTAATTGTGTTGCTTTTACTTTATTTTTTATTGTTAGTGTGTGTATTTTGCATAACATTTCACAACAATATTAACTAAGAGGATGATATAAATATATATATATATATATATATTATTGAAAAAAATGACTTTTGTATGCCTAATATTGCCCTCTCCTCAATGTACCTAATAAATTTCTCAAACCTTCCTATTGATGAAAGCTCTCAATTTCAATTGTTTGCCATTCTTGCTATGGATAATATTTGGTATTTGAGAAATCAAATTGTTCATGATTCACTCAGCCTATGTCCAAGAAGTTGTGTAAGATCTCAATTTATACAAAAAAAACATCATAATGCTTGGGAAAATAAACAAATGTTTAACTTTGAGAATTGGAAGCCTACGCCAAAAGACCATTTCTTATTAACATTTGATGTGGCTATAAGAGACACATGTAGTATAGCAACGACAATCTACAGATCAAAAGAGGGTTCATTGAAAATTGTTGTAACCAGTTCTATAAGATGTCAAAATCCAAAATAACGTGAAGCTCATGCAACTTTGTATATAGGTATAATTATAAAAGAAGCAAAATAACATCTTATCAAAAAGCTTACAATTGAAGGGAATTCTCGAATAGCAATCCAAGCAATTGAGGAACCATAAAAAGTTTCAGACTTGGACAATAGAGCCTTTAGCTAGAGACACCATTCCTACTGCAATAGTCATTTGATAGTTGGTTAATATTAGGAAAATATATCGAGATCACAATCAATATGGGATTTCATTACTTAATGGGTATGACTACTCATCTGAATTTCAGACCAGATACTCGAGTATACCCGGCCAGGGTTAGTCTGATTATGATCCGGGTCGAAATCCAGATGAACATGGATTTTTGGAACCTAGAAATTCAAGTTCTAGGTTATATCCGAGTTTTTTTTTTTTTATTTTAACAAAAGCTTATTTATTATTAATTTTTTATGAATAAGTACATAGTTTTGAAAAGCATATTTTTTTAATCTAAAAGCCTATATTTTATAAAATTAAAAATATATCAAAATGGAAAACTGAATTCACCTTATATAAGCATTCCCTTATTTCAATTCACCAATGCATGCTAGATTTTCATAAAGATATATATCATCCTTTTACAGGCTTGTATATATATATATATATATAGTAGGCTTCTTAATTTGTAACTCGTTTCGTTTCAGGGGTAAAATAAATTTAATTTGGCCGCATGCATCATGTGAAATCTACGCGCGTCTTGCTTATAAATCAAAGCCAAATCATTGTTTGGAAAAGACTAATTAGAGAGGGGACCCCTTGAACTATTGAATCACATTCAGTCAATCACAAGTCGTCCATGACAAAACATTTAATCTTCATGTGCACTCGTTTGTACACCGCAAACATCACCAAAGCAAACCAAGCCATCCATCTCTGCTGTAAAATCTAACCTACCCAACCTACCTACCTAGCTAGATAGCTAATCATGCATGAAAAATAATTTCAAAAAGAAAAATGATCATAACTGCATGCAATCGTCTCAACTTGTAAACAAAGATCAGGTCACGATTGATGATACGGTTCATTGAACTTGTAATATCTAAAATTATTTGTGCGAGAATATTGAAGCTGAAAGGACAAAGAGAATCATACAAATTCTAACCGGATACGTGTTTTTCTTTTAGAGAAATGATACTTGCAGTCGTAAATATACAAGTACTGTATAATTTTTTTTAAAAAAATAAATAAATATAAGACCCACATAAAAATAAATTAATATTTTATAAGTGAACTCTACTCTTTTTTAAAATGACTGCACGACGTTACGACTGTATATACATTACTGTTTCTTTTAACCCTCCCCTTTATATATTTTTCTGTTTCTTTTAACCCTCCCCTTTATATACTTTTCTTACCATTAACGTACGTAAAGCTGGCTACGCACGACTGTTATATTGGCTCATCCATCATTTTCTACTTTCCTCTCTGATCCATTGGTTTCCTTCGGTAACTATTCAAATTTCAACCAAAACTTTTATTGAAAATGATAATATGGTCTTGAGTTTGCTACTTTAATTTGATCGCTTATATAGTTTATTTTATTTTTTAATTTTTTTATATAATAATTAAAAAAATGATTATTAATATATTAATATTTTAAACAAAAGTAAAAAAAAAAAAAGAGTATAATTTATATTAGGAACACACCAAGTCGACAAACTCAAGTGGGATGGTAGCACTATCCAAACTTTTTATACAGAGTAGTGATCGCTGCCTGCCCCACTTGAGCAAGGCGTATTTTTGGTATTAATGGAATCTTTTTTTTTTTTTTTTTTAAGTCCCAGAAAAAATATATATATATATATATCTACTCTATTAGAATAAGAAGCTATCTAATTGGAGCTATCTAATTGTGAATAGTAATTTTTATTATATTTTCATTAATTTTTATTATTTTTCTATTAAGTCCGTTAAGTCATGTTTTACTAAAAGATTCTTAAAATTCTTGATCATTTGACGTGTAATCCTCTTGTAGAATTTAGTGAAAGATTCTATTTTACCAAAAGGTCTTTAAGACCCTTGACTATTTAACGTGTAGCTATCTTGTGGAATTTAATGAAAGATCATATTTTATCAAAAAACCTTTAATAGCCCCGCGGTGTACATAAATTGACGTCTTTTTTTCATGTCATTTTTATTCTGATAGTGTACTTATTTTCCTTTCATTTTATTTCAATTTTTTTAAATAAAAAATTAATAATATTTTATTATTATATAGAGAGTAAATAGATAATTCAATATAAATGCATATCAATGCTCATACTTTACTGAAATTTATATTTTTTTAAATCTTTATTTGTTGTCTTTTTTTAATCTTGTATTTTTTTTTTTCTAGACAAATAAGCTACTAATAAATAATAAATAATTTATAACTGTTTTTTTTTTTGGGTCAGAAAATACGACCAATGATCAGGTCCTTTCCGCTTCCATGCAAGGAAAAGACACAATGTACAGCCGGCTGCAGTGTGCTTGGCAAGAAAAAAGAAAACTGACGATTTTTGGTTGCTGGGTTAGTGTTGGGACTTGGAAATTTGTATTGGAAATGATTCATTTGTAGGGCATACTTTTATCAAAGTGGAGTTCTTGGATGGCAGTATGTCATGAAATTTGTGAGTATAGAGGCGGATTGGATTGCAATTAGAAAGGTAGGTTGGGGTGAAAGAGAGTTTTGAGAGAATTTTGGGATATTAATTCTTTATGTTTTTTAAAAAAAAAAAAAAAAAAAAAAAAGACTGATATAGCACTTACATGTAACACACGTTTAGCCTTTAGGTGCGTCTAGATAGTGACTTGAGATGAGATAGAATGAATTGAGATAAAAATTAAGAATTAAATAAAATATTGTTATGATATTATTTTTTAATATTATTATTATTTTAAGATTTGAAAAAATTAAATTATTTATTATATTTTATATAAATTTTAAAAAATTATAATAATGAGATAAGATAAAATAATTCTTATATCCGAACGAAGATTTTTTAAAAACGTCTAGTTTTAGGTATTGTTTGGGATAAAGGATCCATCTCATATTTAAAAGTAAATATAAATATTATTTAATTTAAAATATTTAAAACTTTTATTTAATTACAATTTTTTTAAAATTTTTGAATAAAATATAAAAAATAATTTGATTTTTTTATTTTAAAATAAAAAGTATATAATAATATTTTAATTTTATAATATTTTATTATTATTTTTTAAATCTCTGAAAATGATTTAAGTACTATTTACGAATTATTTGATGGTGATCTTATCTCATTTCATAATTCATCTTATCCCATTCTCCGATGCTCTTTTTATTTCACCTTTAAATACCTTCCTCTCTCGATAGATCTTATTCTCTCTTTTCTGTTATCTCCACAAGATCAGAGTCGAAACAGTTCTTAAAAAGAAAACGTGATCTCCTGACTTCTACCACTGAAGATGGAAATATACTGCGGCACACAAACATGGCCTGAACACTCTGACTCAGAGCAAGATCAGTTAGCAGAAGAAGATGAAGATTTGTCTTTCTGTGATCTCCCGGTCATTAGCTATTTTACCAAAGAAGACGATGGCCAATCAAGAAAAGAAGATGCTTCGGCCGCTGAAACCCAGGAATTAGAGTTCGATTTCGGCGCAAAGGGAGGCTCAACTTTGAAAGAATCAGTAATGTGTGCGGCCGACGAGGTTTTCTTTCAAGGCCGAATCCTTCCACTACGCGTCTCGGTCAGCTCAGACACTGGGTTAACCCTTTTCCCGCATGAAAGCAGCCAGAAGATCAGTACCCAGTGCATATCAAGGTCCGAGTCCCCGGACCATGGTTCAATGGGTACTGGGTCAGGGTTCAATAGCAACAATAGCAGCAGAAGCAGCAGTACTAGAAGTTCTCACAACTCATCAGGCAGCTGCACTACCGGCTCGACCTATACCATCGAGCGAACTTCCAAGCAAACGAGAGTCCAAAACCATCTTCTTTCATGCCCAAGTCCCAAACCCCAGGCCAGACTTTCCAATACTCGACAAGGAAGTCTCGATAGTCGGAGCCGGAACTCATCCTCACGGGACTATTTACGGCTGGGTTTGGTTCCTACTCCTGAGATTGAAATGCTAGACCTTAAAGTTCGTAGAAGCAGCAGTGTCAACAAAAGTGTTAGCAGTAGTAGAAATAGTAGGGTCACTTCCGAAAAGAGCTGTTATGATTCCGACATGGTAGAGCAGAGGAGGCCTGCAGGATTCTTGGAGAAAAGAATCGGACGACTGTTGAGTAGTTGTAAGTGTACAGAGGCAGTTTCGTCAAACGTTGTCATCATGAAGAGTAATGCAAATGTCGCAACGCAAACCAAGAAAGAAAATCTGGTGGGGTTGAAGCTGAGGAGGAAGCAATTGCAAGAACAAAAGCAGCAGGGAAAGCAAGCCATGTCGAGTCATCGAACATTTGAATGGATAAAGGAGCTTTCGCATGCAGGGCTTCTGGCTCCTTGACTTTGAGGATCAGACTCGTTAACAATATGCATCACATCGCATGCCTGTGTACTCCCTTAAGTTTCATTGTCTTTTCGTTTTGGCTTATCCTTTAGTTAATTAGATTATGATATTGCAGTGGGGCTCTTTTATCAAGAACTCTTTCTAGAGCCAGCTTCTATATATTCACTTTTATCTCCATGGTTATAATATATATATATATATATATGGTATTGTTGATCAATTTTCAGAATTATTATATACAAAAAAACGAAATAACGTCACGTAAATATAAGATGATAAGATTATAATATTTCTTTTTAGCATAAATAAGATGATAATATTACTCTTTGATGAGACTAGCTACAACAAATAAAATGATTGAGATTTAAAACGTGATGGGTGGAAATGACTCGGTACCTCAGCAGAGGTGACGGTGTTGGTGGTGGTGCTTGTCATGATTAAAGTGTGAAAATTGATGCTTTTATGGTTGAGTGGTGTGTGTGAAATATGGAAATGCCATCTCATGATCTATCACAAGGCCACAAGGGCACACGAGAGTAACAGCGAAGAAAAGAGAATAGTGGAAAAAGGTAATGAATGAAAGGGGTTCTGAAAAAAAGGTAAAAGGTCGTTGAAACCAGTTGAGTTTCGATACGGGCTCATCTTTATAATTTTTTTAAATTTTAATATAAAATATAATAAACAATTTAATTTTTTTAAATTTTAAAATAATAATAATATTAAAAAATAATATTCTAACAATATTTTATCATTTCAACTCAACTCACTTCAACATCCAAACACAATCTATTTCAATTTATTTTATTTAATTATTATAATTTTTTTAAATTTTAATATAAAATATAATAAATTTTTTAAATTTTAAAATAATAATAATAATAATAAATAATTTTTTATTTAATTTTTAATTTTTAATTGTTATTTCAATTCAATTCAATTTAAAATCCAAACCGCAGCCTAACTGAAAAAGGAAAAGCAGCTTAAAAAGATAAAAATAAATTGCTGGAAGGGTTTGAAACGAATATCTATTGGACAATTATTCTTTCCATTTTCCAAGTCTTCTTTAATGATTTATCTATTGCATGGTGCATTGGAATATGTGCCTTATTCGAAGGAAAGGGTGAGAGATATGTCCTTTCCACTGTAGAATTGCTTGCAATAAAGGCTCATATTTTCAACGAGAGAGAGAGGGAGAGAGAACGACGCCGTATTTTGGTTGCTGAGCCGGATCTAATTAAGCCCATGGACCCCTTTATTCTGGCCCGTATGTTCAAAGTCACCAATTGTTTAGACTTGAAAGTCATTTCTCTTTGTTCTTTTTTCTAAATTATTGTACAAATAATTTTAGATATTACAAGCTCAACGACCCATTTCTATCTTCACCTCATTCTTTACAAGTTGAGAGTTCAAAGAATACGGCTAATGTTTGTACGCTGTATATAGTTGAGACTGAAAACCATTCTTCTATATAAAATGAGAAAAAAAAAAAAACTTAGGTTGCGATTCAACGTTAAACTGAGTTGAGATAATAAAATATTGTTAGAATATTATTTTTTAATATTATTATTATTTTAAAATTTAAAAAAATTAAATTATTTATTATATTTATATTAAAAATTAAAAATTAAAAAAATTATAATAATAAATTGAGATGAATTATATTATAATGATAAGTTTAGTAACCAAACGTACATTCAACGTTAGATATAGCACTTAAATCTCCCATGTTTTTTGGTCCAGAGGTCTCTAAATTTCCAAATCCTGATAGTCAAGAATGTCAAAGTTGCTAAAGGATGCCCAATCAAATTCTAATCCGGTTCAAGCGGGCCGGGGATCGATGCCTATTTTTCCAACCTTCAATTTCTAAGTGCGTGTTGATTTGGGCTTTATTTGACTGAAAACTCTAGAATTCACATGCATTTACTCGTTTGCCGACAATAATACAAGGGGCAAATTTAAGATTGATATTATATGTCTCCAAAGAAAAAGATCGAGGTAGACTCCATCTCTTTCGACCAGACGAATTTTAGACAAATAGATGGGGACGTAAAATCCAACATTGCGGCATAGATCCTTCTCAATTACACAAAGTATTGCGTTTGGGTGGTATTTCAGATATTTTGTAAATATTAGTAAAAAAAAATAAAAAAATAAAAAAATATTAAATAATAATAAATAATAGATAAAAAATAATAATAAGTTGTGAAATATTCTCCACTATCCAAAATACTAAAGAGAAAGCATAGGAATCTAGACGGTTTGTACATACATGTCAATCAATGGATAAGTTACGTTCTTAGCTTGTGATACACGGGCAAGCAAATACCAAAGAAAGTTTTTTTAAGCATCTAGAAAATCAGGACTGGGTCGGGGTGCTAGCTTTCAAAACAAAGACACGATCCAGGGTAGTATTTAGAATATCTGAAAATATTTGTGTATAGTAATGAAATAGATTGAGTTGAGATATTTTATTAAATTTTTTTTAAAAAAAAAAAAAAAAATTTAAAGTTTAAAATCTTATTTAAATATAATTTTTTTAATATAATTTTTATTTTGAAATTTGAAAAAGTAATATTGTTTTTTATATTTTTATTTAGAAGTTTGAAAAAATTGAATATTTGAAATTAAAAATATTTTATATTTGAATGATATTTAAAAAAAATATATATGAAAATATTTAAAAATAATTATGTTGTCAAACCGTCCTGAGAATCCCTTTTGGTAATGATAATTGGGTGAATCCCATAACCTCTAAGAGCATTAGCATTGGATTCATCATTTTTATCTTCAAAATTTGATGAAAAGTACATATTTTTCATAAATCTAAAACCTCTCTATCTATAACCTCACATTGGATTAACCATTAGATTCATCAAAATAATAATATAATATTATTTCGTTAATAATAATATTTTTAATTTATTTTTTTTATATTTGACAATTACATTAACTTTATGTTAATTAATAATTTAATTTAATATTTAAATTATTATTTCCTAACTTAAATATATTGTGACTCAAAATTAGGAAACAATAATTTAAATAAATAAAATAATGGTTATAGAGTGTGAATATTGAGTCTTCAAATTTGAAGATGAAGATGAATGTACTTTAGCTAAAAGCTTGACATTTGAGAATATGGTGAATCCAATGCCAGGATTTTAAAATCAAAATCATTAAATTTTGAAGATTGGACTCATTTGATGAGTCCAATACTAGTGCTCTAAGGACTTTACTTGCTCTTGAATCAGTCGTTCATTCATTCATTATCCAAAAGCAACGGAGATGAAAATTGTTTACTTCCCATTTTGTAGATATAATAATCGGAGTAGGGGTGCAAGCGAAGACATGCATTAACCCATCAACATCAATATAAGTTTTAAGTTGACATTTTTAAACCCTTTAAGAATATGCCACAAACACATTGTTGATAGAATATGAAACCACTCACTTTGGTTAGGTTAATTAGTGAGTGTCATTATCTAATGTCGGTATGTAT
Organism: Juglans regia; assembly: GCF_001411555.2. Lineage (NCBI taxonomy): Eukaryota > Viridiplantae > Streptophyta > Magnoliopsida > Fagales > Juglandaceae > Juglans > Juglans regia. The sequence continues at coordinate 1,007,190 of NC_049907.1, forward strand.
GAATTATAATACGATGGATTCATTATGTCAAAAACAAATATTTTTTTTTCGGTTTTCAAATTATTTTTATTTTTGTTATATTACATGAATAAGTGTTATTTTAAATAATAAAATCTTTATTTTTTTAAAAAATTAAACAAAAATAAAAAAGAAAACGACAAAGAAAATAAATAAATAAAAAATGAAAGAAGGAGGTTCTCAAAGAATTTTTGCAAATTTCGCTTTAGGCTGAATATCATTTAGAATAATAATAGATATAATTATAAGGAGCTTTGCTACACAACCTCCACCACACTCCACACTCCACACTCCACATTTTTTTAAATTTTTTAAATTTTTAATATTTTTTTAAAATTTTTTTTTGAGTTTATTCTTTTTAAATTATTTCAAATTTTTTATTCATTATTCATATAATAAATATTTAATAAAAAAAAATAATAAAAATTAAAAATAATGTGGAGTGTAGAGGTTGTGTGAATAGTAAGATGTTGAGTAGATTTTTTTAATTATAAGTTGTGCCTGATATTTTTTTTTTAAAAGACTAAAATTTATTATTAAATTTTGTTTAAAAAAAAAATGTGCCACGTTTACTCTATTATTTAAGTTTTTTCCGAGCGACGGAGAATAATTGAAATTGGGAAAGTCAAGGTAAAGGAATAGTACTTATCTGTCCCATCCGACAAGGCTGGGATAAGTTTTTAGTTTCTGTACACTGTATATCCAACACGTCAAGGCCACCTAATAAAACTGCTCTTACACGCACACGGAGACAGTGTCCCCAGTCTCCATTATTACAAACAATAAACACCCTTAAACCAAACCAAGGTCGTTTACGAATAAATGCATTATAATTTTTTTAAAATTTTTATATAAAATATAATAAATAATTTAATTTTTTAAATAATAATAATTTTAAAAAATAATATTTTAATAATATTTTATTTAATTCATCTAAAATTTTCTCATTATTTAAATTAACAAATCAATTTAAATTTAAAATTCACCTCAATTTATCTTATTTCATTATTATAATTTTTTTAATTTTTTATATAAAATATAATAAATAATTTAAAATTTTTAAATAATAATAATATTAAAAATAATATTTTATTTAATTTATTTAAAATTATTTCAATTCATCCCTAAAAATAATGGGCCTTAATTAAGCATGGTCTTTGGTCTTCAATGAATTTCCCTCTCTCTCTCTCTCTCTCTCTCTCTCTCTAACGCGCCATTCCCACGTTTCCTTTCTTTAACCTCTCTCTTTGTTCAAAGCTCGTTAGCCACCAAACCCCACGTCTTTTCCAACACATTTGACAAGGATCGGAGACAGTACCAAACTCATTTTCTCACGCAGAGACCGATTCTAGAGAGATGTTGGAGCTGTGCAGGGGACCATTGGGGAGGTGCTTTGGTGGAGGAAGGGATAGGGATGGGCTTCTGTGGCACACGGACTTGAAGCCCCACGCATTAGGGGACTACTCCTTCGCCGTGGTGCAAGCCAACTCGTTTCTCGAAGACCAGGGACAAGTTTTCACCTCTCCTTCCGCTACCTACGTCGGTGTCTACGACGGCCATGGCGGCCCCGAAGCTTCTCGCTTCATCACCCACCACCTTTTCCCTTTCCTTCACAGTATGTTCATCTTAATTTCTCTGTTTTCATTATGATGTTTCGATTTCTGTTGTGAAGTAACTGCCCGTTGGCTTGCTGTGGAAATATTAGAAAAAAAATGGAAATCCAAATTTTGATTCTTCAGTTTGCGATTATCTGTGACTAAAGAACCACTACCATTATAATTTATAATTTTGCTCAGATGAGGTGACTGACTTTAGCTGGCTTCCATTCTCTCAGGATTCAATCCATCAGAAAAAGAATATTTTTACTAGAATTTTAATTTCTTTCTTGGGCTCAGTTCTTATTTCTCAGCAACCAAACAGAGGTTAATTGATCACACAATCATTTTTGAGTCACAATTTTCCAATATAAATGAGCTTCTTATTTAGTTTAAAAAATTAGTTGTTTATCTTTTTATTTTCTTCCCCCCCTCAGAATTTGCAACAGAAGAGGGTGGATTGTCAGAGGACGTTATCAAGAAGGCATTTGATGCCACAGAACAGGAATTCTTACACCTGGTGAAGCGATCTTGGCCGGCTCAACCGCAGATTGCTTCAGTGGGTTCATGTTGTCTCGTTGGGGCAATTTCGAATGATGTTTTATATGTGGCTAATCTTGGGGACTCGAGGGCTGTTCTGGGTCGCAGAGGCTCAGGAATGGTTAACAGTCCGGTGGTGGCAGAGCGGTTATCTACTGATCATAATGTAGGAGTGGAGGAGGTGAGGAAAGAAGTCAAGGCGCTTCACCCTGATGATTCACACATTGTGGTGTATTCCCGAGGAGTTTGGCGAATCAAGGGCATTATTCAGGTAAGAATGACTTTGTTTCTTTCTTTGTCGTATCTCTATGGTGAGTTGTGATTGATGTAAGCTTTGATGGTTGTGTTTAAATTTTGAGTGAATTCAATATGTAAGCAAAGGGGTATCTTATGGCTGTTTCCCGGAGGTTGATATGATCTACATGTGGCTCTAGTATTGTTTACTAATATGCATAGATAAATTTGAAAGTTCACTTGAATTAAGATGAGTGATATCTTATATCGTTCAAATTGTGCTATTATACTGCAGTGGTGATATGATATGATTTATATTGAATTTTGTTTCAAAATTTACAATACAACTACTTGGACCGTTATGTTGCTACATTTGATATGATGGTTGTTTAATGTTTAGTAGAGTCCTTGATGCACTTTGCGTTCTGTTGGAGTGCTCAACTGGAGATTTGCATTTTTGGCAGTTTAAATGACAAGTTCCTTGGCTTTGAATTATTGGCTTACTTTGAACCATTTACTATAAATTGGTTCGGTTTTCTCTAATTCCCATTAAAGAGTAATATGAAGCTGGGTGATACTAGCAGTCGCAAGTGGGAGAATAATGCAGATTTAAAGGATTTCAGTCTTTGTTGATTCTAGATGGTATTATGGTTATGGTTTTAGTGGGATAAAATTACCGTTGGACTCTTACATGAGTATATAAACAGATTATGCACTTGGTAATTGTGACGCGACGAGTTATTCAAAGAGGAGATGCCCTTCAACCTATAGTTTCCTCCTGGTGTAACACCTTGCACCCGTTGTCACATTTAATCATTACTCATTAATATCTTTTTAGACCACTAAAGAAGAATGCTGAATTTGTTGTTTGAGATCAATGGCAACATTGGCAAACCTGTAGGGTATCTATCCTCTAAAATTCTGATCTTGCTCGAATTAGGTATATCATGTGAAGTATAATTCTGTCCAATCTTGCTTGGATGAAATCTACAGGTCCCCCCATCTTGTTTTATCGTTGCTAGTGAAACTTTATGTTGTGGGTGCAATATTCTCTCCTTTTTCATTGATATCCTTATATTTTCACATGTTGGCTTTTTGTCCTTTCCACCAGACAGCTAAGATCAAGCATGATAAGTTAAAGCCACAACTCATGGGATGTACATGATGACCCAAAAAACATTGTGATCTGAATTGGTCATTATCATGTGAAATGTTTGTCTCTATGTAATCCTTGTGAAGATACTCTTGACTTGCATAAACAATTGAGAGCTAAAGCATTACTTTTCTGGGCATGATGCAACCATACTCCATTGGATTAACAATGACACCACTCTGTTAAACTTTAATTACCTGCCGCCGTACTTGATATTTATAGATTAAAAAAATTGCTCATATCTGTTGGGAAGTGGATTTGTTCTTCTTGATAGCTAATGCCTTATCTCTTGGCAATGAATTTGTGTTGTGGTCCAAGAGGCTTGGTTTGCTGGAAAGTCGTTAAATTCATGCTTTCTCTTTGTAGGTCTCAAGATCAATTGGAGATGTATATCTGAAGAAACCTGAGTTCAACAGAGGTCCTCTTTTTCATCACTTTGGTCCACTCATTCCTTTAAAAAGACCTGTAATGACAGCGGAACCCTCAATAGTGATTCGGAAATTAAACCCAGATGACATGTTTTTGATATTTGCAACGGATGGTCTCTGGGAACATTTAAGTGATGAAGCAGCTGTTGAAATTGTCTTAAAAAATCCGAGAGTTGTAAGAGCCCACCAAATTGTTGTTGTTGCTCTCTTTATTTCTTTGCAACTGTAGATGCATGCTTATGCTTTTACTGTTTTTTCTAAAGGCCTTTTACTGTTTCAGCACTGAATTTTTGGATTGTATGTCTAACTTGTTATGCAATATGGAAAGAAATGAAAAGGTTTGAAAACTTTGCTGCAGGGAATAGCAAAGCGATTGGTGAGAGCTGCCATTCAGGAAGCTGCAAGGAAAAGAGAGATGAGATATGAAGACATAAAAAGAATTGAAAGGGGGGTAAGGCGTCATTTTCACGATGATATTACTGTCATAATCATGTATCTGGATCATTCACGAGGTTCTTCTGTAAACGGTGGATACAAGGATCACTGCCTCGTCGACTGCACTAGTGCCCCTGTAGATATCTTCTCCCTAAATACAGATGCGGATGAGGCAGAGGTCTCACTTCATGCTGTCTCCTAAACGGAACCATAAATAACAATATCTGGTAATCTGTACTCAAAAGTTACAAGTTACTATAGGAAAAGGTACGTCTGGCTGGAAGACAGGACAGGGTTTGAGAATCAATATCACAGGAGGGGGGTTTGTACATAATATAGCGAATGAGGGTTTTACATATTGAAGCTGCTGCTGACTTCCCAGCTTGGGTTTAGGCGGCCTCGTTTTGCATACCTTTAGTTCTGGGAACAGTTTTTGTGAATTAGTTTGTTCTTAATTTCTTTTTCCCTTCAATATTATGCTTATTGGAAATATTAGTTTAGGCTTTTGGATTGAGTATCTTTGTTATGCTTGTATATGTATATACAGGAAATGTACAAGAGGAAGATTTAGTTTAGGGCTGCAAATGAACAAAGCAGCTTATGAACTCATATATACTTGGTTCGAATTCAGCTCATTTAATAAATGGGATGTGCATAAACTAATATTGGCTCGAATATTAAATGAGCAAAAACTCGTATCAAATCGGCTCGATTCGGTTTAGGTTCATGACCAAAGCTTGCATAAGCTCGACTTGACTCATTTGAGTTCATTTTGAAGCCCGTAATATGTGTTGTATATGTATGTATTATATTTATTACATATTAGTTATATTTTATGTACTTGATTATATATTATTAATATAAGTTTACCTTATTTAATATATTTATTATGTTCCCAAAGTGTTTTTAAGATAATCATGTATTATTTAATATACATTAATGTTATATATCACTTTTCTAATTGTTAAATAGATTATAGTCTATTGATATAATAATAAATGAATGAGTGAATACACATTTACTTGAAACAATTATCAAATTAACTATAATTGATTAACTATAATTTGTATACATAATGCACATCATAACATAAGTTGATAGTATCTCTTTTTAATTAGGGAATAATATCATTAACCCTATACATAATATAGTTTTCATTATGCTAAATAAATAATAATACATATTGTAAGTTATAACTATTACTTATTATTTATAGTTGCATATAATGTTTTTATAGTGTAGTATATGAATATGAAGTACTTGTACGTTATAATTATATACTTATATCAAATGCTTGTAATACACTAATAAATATCATAAAGATCACGAGAACCAACACTACGAGCAAAATAATATTCTATAAAAACAATAGATATCATAACAATAATATAAAATATATACTTCATTTGCATTAGACAAGTTGGAACATACTTCTTTTTCGACTATATTTTTAAAATTATTAATTTTTTGGACTAACAATAGATCTTTTAATTGTTCTTCAATTCTTTTGTATTTTAATTCTTGTTTTAAGAAATCTATCTGCTTTTCTTTTCTTTTAATCTTTTTTTTGTTAGAAAACTAGTTTCTTTGATTAATGAAACTTATTTTAGGAAATTTATTTCTTTTGAAACAGGAAGAAATAATAATTTAAATTAAATTTCTTGCCCAAGTATTTTTGTAGAAATTTTTTCTTACGTTACAAAGAAAGAGTAAACTAAAGCAATAAATGGATTTCCTAGTATTACTTTAATATTAATGTTTTTTACTAAAATAAATGTTGTTTTAAAGCAAATTCCATTATTACATATATGTGCATTAGATAATTTATAATTTATATTTAATTTTGTTCCATTGGTTTGGGATAATATTTCTTTTATTTTTTCAAAATATTTGGAAGATATTAATCCGTCTTGGATACAATTTAAATATACACATGTGTCTAATAGAGCAATTATTATAAAAGAAAATTATTCATTAATAGAAATTGTCACCTCATAGTTATAGCTACGAAGTTATAACAATTAGTTATGCTAAATAAGTGATAGTACTTATTGTAAGTTATAACTATTACTTATTATTTATAGTTATATACTTATATCAAATGCTTGTAATACACTAATAAATATCATATTTAACAATTTAAGCTATAATATATTCATAACTTATATAATAATAATATGTTACATGTTACACAACTAGAACTTTTAATTTATTATGTTATCTATGAATTAAAAAGTTTAGTTTAATACATTTATATTGTGTATTATTATTAATTTGTTTTATAAAAAGTTATATCATAAGATTTTCTTAGTCAAAACTATTTGGTTGAATAGTTAAATAGTTAAAATCTTTTGTAAAATTTAAATTTTTTATATTAATCAAAAGATAAGAACTAGAATTTAAAAAAAAAAATGAGTTCGAGCTTGAGCTACTCGAGTTTGAGTCGTTTGTTTAATTTTAGTCAATCGAGCCGAATTCAAACAACATTAATAGTTAACGAGTTGAGTTCGAACAAATAAACATGATAATCGAGCTCGAGTATTCTTATTTGAATTCAACTCAACTTAGTTCATTTGCAGCCCTAAGATTATAGTTAGAAATAATAATTAAAAAGAGAGAGAAAAATGTGAAAATACACCCCATTAAAAGAATATTGCAAAAGAAAGTTTTAACTCTCTATTGTGAAAGTCTTGGCGATCTCTATTATGCTTTCATGATTCTCTAAATTATCATTCTTTTTACTCCAAATGCACCCACCATAAGTAAAGCATATTTGCAAGATAAATCAAGCAAATTAGCAAATAGGTCTACTAATTAATTTTCGAGACATAACTTGAATTAACGACACATGAACTCATCCAAATAAGTCATAGCATGATCAGGAACTGGCCATCTCACAATGAAGTAAAATGTGGTCTAGATTTACAAACTTGTTCTTCTTTATACATACAACACCAATCTACTTTGATTTATCTTGAGATACAAAAGACGTAGTAGTATATTTGCAATAATTTATACATCTTTTGGATTTTTAGGCGAATTTATCTCGAGCTAGCTATTTTTTAAAATTCTGAAGCATTGTTTTTAAATTTAATAATATGTGAAGAATTACATCAATATCAATCATTCGAAAAATGGTAATATCGATATTATCTAAAATGAATGATTATTGAGATTCAAAGATATTGATTAGATTATTATATATAGAGGATACTAGAATTAATATATATGCTGATGTGTCATTTGTGAGTACTCAACTGATTTTCAAAAAAAAAAAAAAAAAAGTCTGTCCAACACTTTTCTTGTTCGTTAATTCATTTTGCGAACCAGCTAGACGTTGATCATGGTCCAATCTATAAAGGACCATGACTTTATAACAATTATAGATTAGTCAGTTTGGGAATTATTTATTGACTTTTTATAATGAATAAGATACCGATCATATGATACGGACTAAGTAATTACATTGAATATTGAGTTTATATATATATATATATATATATATATATATATATATATATATATGAAGATGGCCCCCAGCTTGGACTTTGGGACTATTATTTATTGATTTTTTTGTTCTTGGCTTTGATAGGAGTTTTTTAACTGAGATGAGATGTGTGCCCCTCCAGAGACACATCTTCGCGCGCAGTACGTTACATGAATTGGGTCCTTCTGAATCAACAAAGGCATGCAGCCAAGGGCCCAAGGGGAGGAAAAAGAGCACACATTACTGACCCCAATTTTTTTTTTCCTTTTTCTTTTTTTTTTTAAAAAAAATAAAAGAGTTTAAAAACCCCACTCGTTGCCTCGTGGAGATGCGTGTGCAGTGTCTTTGACTTCATGATCATAACTTCTAGTTTGTTTTTGAATATCAGATAAGATAAAATGAGAGAAATGAATTGAGTTGAAATTAGAATTAAAAATTAAATAAAAATATTTTTATAATATATTTTTATTTTAAGATTTAAAAAAATTAAATTATTTATTTTATTTTGTATAGAAATTTAAAAAAATTATAATGATTAGATTATATGAGATGAAATAAGATAAATTGAGAAAAGAGGTAAAAACAAACTAGACCTAAATTGATATTTGCATATAACTATATAGTAAAATAATATTTTTAAAAATCTTATTTTGATTCTAGCTTTTGATTTGAATTTTGATTTGTTTAAAATTTTAAAAAGTATTAATTTATTTAAAATTTCTGCATGGATGGTAAATGGGGTGTCCCCTAGCTGTCATTAATCTTTCTAGAATTATTCCATAACATGTTAATTAAGTTTTAAAAGAAATACATAGTTATTTTATGCAATATATTAAAAAACTAATGCTATTTAAATTATTTTATGTGGATATTAATAATGCATTTTATAGGACTCTTTTTATCAGCATATCTCTCTCTTACTTTACATTCTTTAATATTTATCTTAATTCTGAAAAAAAGCTTGATTAATTTGTTAGAAGCTTAACTAAAATAAAATTGGCCACATTCCAACAAGTGATTAATCCCCGCTGATCTGATCATTGGTTGTCTTATTCTGTCATGACATGTACAAGAATATTGCGACTACACATGCAAGACAAACTAGCTAGCTATAGTGTTTGACAAATGATCAACCTAATTCGGTACTAATTAAATAGGCATGTACCCAAAAAAAAGTAAAATTAAATAGGCATGTACGCCTAAATAATTAATATGCGTGTCTAGCTATCATGATTTAAAATTACAAAGAAATGCACAAAATACTTTCGGATCAGTCAAAAGTAGTACTTGTCGATAATATTATTGCTTATACCTATATATAAGCTAGTACTCCCGATCCTCTCATTATATATATATTTTTAAATTTATTTTGGTGTTTCAGTGTCCTGGGACTTTGATTTTGATCTAAGAAAAAACTAGAATATTTTTGTTGAAGGGGATGAGAAGGGAAGGAAGATCGTTTGTCAATTTGATTCATTCTCTAATTATTTACAGACTATATATATATATATATAGAAGTATATATATAACACATGAAGTAGTACATGAAGATTAATAGAGCTGTGTCTTTCTGATATGTTTTATGATTGCGATGATTTCGCATAATTCTGTGAATCGATCATGTAATTATTAGGTTTGACTAATTTGTATCACATGCATCGTGATTTTCAACGTGCGTGCATGCATGGGATCAATTGAATTGATATTAATGAGATTGCAAGTGTTCATATTGATGCGTGAAGGAGCTAGGTGCAGTACCGATCGAGGAGATTTGAGATCTCGACTCGGACCAGTTCTACTATATCGATACAATTGTCCCGAATCAATGATCATGTCAGAGTTCAATTTGGAAAAGATCATGACAAGTGAGGCCGGGACTATTAAACTAGATCATTCTGTTGTACATACTCCAGGGACACTTTAGTATTTTTCTGTTTCTTATGTATTACACTGGATCCTTTCCCATGTAACAAACTTTATTCCCTCACAGCTGTATATAAAGGGAACCTTTACACAGTATCATAATGAGATGAGAATTCACAAATTCCGTGTGTCTAACATGGTATCAGAGCTGCCTGACTAGCAGTCTCTTTATTGATCCATGGCCACGCCTAATTCCTCCTCGTCTCAATCTCATTCCTCCATTCTCTCCTCTATTTCTCATGTTGTTACAACTAAACTTACAGATGATAATTTTCTGATTTGGAAGGTTCAGATCACTGCATACCTTAGAGGACAAGATCTCTATTGCTATGTTGATGGCTCTCTCCCATGTCCTTCCCGATACCTTGACTCAGGTTCAGATGCACCTACCAAACCAAATCCTGACTATCATACATGGAACAAGACTGATCAGCTTGTTCTTAGTATTCTATTTTCTTCACTGTCAAATTCTGTCATTGGTCATGTATTATCTTCTACCACCTCTAGACAACTATGGCTTAATCTTACCTCCATGTTTACCTCTCATTCCCAAGCCAAGGAGTTTCAGGTCAAGTTCCAGCTCACTAATCTCTCACGAGGAGACCAATCCATCACAGATTACTATGGCAAAGTTAGGTCACTAGCAGATACATTATCATCCATTGGAAATCCACTCCCTGATAAGGAGTTTGTATCCTATGTTCTTAATGGTTTAGGTCCTGCTTATGAGCCATTTGTCACTTCAATTACCACTCGTTTTGAACCCATCTCCTCCCATGAGCTATATCAAATCCTCCTTATCCATGAAAGCCGAATGACCCACACCTCTAAAACCACTTTTGAACCCTCCATAAATTATACAGTCAGTGGAGGCCGTGACCAACGTGGACGATCCTTTGTGCGTGGTGGGAGACAAGGCAGAGGGCGTGGTCGTCGTGGTGGTCGCCATCCACCTGGGTCCTCTGGGACATTTCAGCAAACACCTACTACCCCTCGCCCTATGTGCCAAGTTTGTAATAAAAATGGCCATATTGCTTTACAATGCAGATTTCGGTTTGATCATTCCTATCAAGCCGAACCACCTCAAAGCTTTTCCTCCTCATATAATACACCCAATTCTCATTTTTCCGCCAACTACACCGCTCCCACCTCCTTTTCTGATTCTTCTTGGTATCCAGACTCTGCCGCCACTCATCATATCACAAACGATCTGAGTAACTTGAGCATCTCGTCTGAGCAATACCAAGGTAATGAGGCAATACGTGTTGGAGATGGTTCGTGCCTCCCTATCCAGCATCTCGGTGAATCCTCTCTTCTTACTAACTCTGTTTCTTTTCAGTTACACAATCTTCTTCATGTACCTCATATTACTAAAAATCTCATCTCTGTTCTTCAGTTTTGCACTGACAATAATTGTTTCTTTGAATTCCACTCTTCTCATTTTTGTATCAAGGACAATCGGACCAAGAGAACCCTCTTCACAGGGCCAACGCGTAATGGGTTGTACGTGTTTCCCTCCTCAGCGTCTTCGTCTTCACAACTTTCCACTCATACTGGCGAATGTATTCCTCTCCCGCAATGGCATCAATGATTGGGTCATCCATCCCTCGCCATTGTCTCTCGAATATTGCACACCAGCTGTCTGAAATTTTCTCCAAGTGATGTTCCCTTCATCTGCTCCGAATGTCGTATAGCCAAGAGTCATCAGTTAGCGTTTTCCTCTAGTCGGGTTGTGCACACCAGGCCCTTAGAGTTAGTGAGTGCTGATGTCTGGGGCCCAAGTCCTGTACTCTCTAGACTAGGCTTCAAATATTATGTATCTTTCGTTGACCATTTTACTCGATACTCATGGCTTTATCCTTTAAAATTAAAGTCTGATGTGCTATCAATTTTTTCTCAATTTCTTCCTTTAGTTGAACGTCTATTTAATACCAAATTAATTACACTTCAAACGGATGGAGGAGGTGAATTTACTTCCCTCACTCCACTATGTCGAAAATTTGGTATTACTCATAGATTTTCTTGCCCACATACACACCAACAAAATGGTATTGTTGAGCGAAAACATCGACATATCGTCGAAACTGGCCTTGCCCTTCTTGCTCACTCATCTCTTCCTACAAAATTTTGGCCTGAAGCCTTTGAAACAGCAGTGTATCTCATTAATCTTCTTCCCACAAGGTCTCTTAAAAATAAGTCTCCTCATTTTTTAGTCCATCATCGTGAGCCCGATTACAAATTTCTTAAGGTATTTGGTTGTGAATGTTGGCCTAATTTGAGGCCTTACAACAAACATAAACTTCTCCCTCGCTCCACTTCTTGCATTTTTCTGGGTTATAGTCCAGTTCACAAGGGATATAAATGTCTTGATTTAAAATCCAGCAGGCTTTATATATCTAGAGATGTTATTTTTAATGAGGCTTCTTTCCCTTTTCGTGGCCCACAGTCTCAGTCTAAATCCACCTCATCCTCCCAGCCCACTGTCCCTCTTCCGTTATTTACCTCCTCTATTCTCGGGCCAGGCCCAAGCCCTTCTGCCACTCTTCCTCTCTCGAGCCCGTCTATCTCATCTTCTCTACCAAGTACGTCTGCTCCACCTCAATTACCCGGCCCATCTCAAATTCATCCTAACCCTAATTCCTTTTCTCCTAACTATCAATCTTCTCGAGAGTTCCCAGTTCTTCCGCCGCCCTCTTCAACTTCCTCCCAACCATCCATTCTACAAAACCCCAGATCCCCTGTTATTACCCGAAGTCACACGAACTCCTCGCGACCTCGCATCTCCACCGATGGCACGATACCATATCCTACACGGCATTGTTTTCTCATTACAGGTCCTGCTCCAGATGAACCTACAAGCTACTCGGTCGCATCGAAGTTCCCTGAGTGGCGCGCGGCTATGGCTACTGAGAATGATGCTCTTCTTCGAAATCATACTTGGAGCTTGGTACCTTCTAATCCCTCTCTTAATATTGTTGGTTGCCGTTGGGTGTATCGTACTAAATTTCATTCGGATGGTACTTTTGAGCGAAGAAAAGCTCGGTTGGTAGCTAAGGGCTTCCACCAACAACCTGGTTTGGACTATAATGAAACATTTAGTCCGGTTGTAAAACCATCCACCATTCGGTTAGTGCTTTCAATTGCTGTTATCAGTCGTTGGCCCCTGCGCCAACTGGATATTCAGAATGCTTTCTTACACGGAGAGCTGTCTGAAACTGTATATATGCAGCAACCGCAAGGTTTTATTGATCCCAAACTTCCTAATCATGTGTGCAAATTGCACAAGGCTATTTATGGCCTTAAACAGGCACCGAGGGCCTGGTTTGCTAAATTAACATCTTGGCTAAATGATTATGGTTTTATTGCATCTCAATCCGATCCCTCTCTGTTTATTTTACATCGTGGTGATCTCCATATATTTCTTCTGATTTATGTGGACGACATGGTTATCACCTCATCACATTCACATGCCATTGATGTACTTATTTGTGATCTAAGCATGACTTTCCCTGTTAAGGATCTTGGTCCCTTATCTTACTTTTTGGGACTTGAAGTTGATTATTGTGACTCTGGCATTATATTGTCCCAACGAAAGTACATCAAAGACTTACTTGCCCGCAGTAATATGCTGCAAGCCAAGTCCATTTCCTCTCCGATGGCAGCCTCTCTCAAGCTCTCTCAGCTTGATGCGCCTGCCTTTGATGATTGTACACTATTCAGGAGTATTGTTGGAGGTCTCCAATACTTGTCCTACACCAGACCTGACATATCCTTTGCTGTCAACAAAGTATGTCAGTTCATGCACTCGCCCAAACTCCCACATTGGTCTGCTGTTAAGAGGATACTTAGGTATCTCAAGGGTACTATTAATCATGGATTATTTTTCAAGTACTCCTCTTCTCTCACACTTCAAGCATACTGTGATGCTGACTGGGGTGGCTGCCCAGATGATAGACGTTCTACTAGTGGATTTTGTCTATATCTTGGTAGTCACCTCATTTCATGGAGCTCCAAAAAGCAGAAAACAGTTGCAAGATCCAGCACTGAAGCTGAATACAAGGCCCTCTCTCACACGGCAGCTGAACTTATCTGGCTTCAAACCATGCTTCGGGAGCTGGGTATCACTCTTTCCAAGTCTCCAATCTTATGGTGCGACAACATTGGTGCCACTTACCTCTCTGCCAATCCAGTTTTTCACTCCCGCACTAAACACATGGATATTGACTATCACTTCGTGCGGGACAGAGTTGCTGCCAAGACATTGAAAGTAGCTTTCTGTAGCTCAAATGATCAAATTGCTGACATCTTTACAAAACCTTTAGTCTCTGAAAAATTTTCTGTTTTTCGTTCGAGTCTCAATGTTGGTGAAACCCCCATGGACTCGCGGGGGCGTATTAAACTAGATCATTCTGTTGTACATACTCCAGGGACACTTTAGTATTTTTCTGTTTCTTATGTATTACACTGGATCCTTTCCCATGTAACAAACTTTATTCCCTCACAGCTGTATATAAAGGGAACCTTTACACAGTATCATAATGAGATGAGAATTCACAAATTCCGTGTGTCTAACAGGGACTATACGGTAGGTACCCTGCCCGCCCTTTTGTTGCATAAGGGACTAAGTGATCTTGGTTCCCCATACTAAAGCATAGCATTGCTGCAATTTATCATTAGTTGCATGCTTACAAAGTCATTCCAATAACCCTTTTTTTCTCTTTAAACACTTACCCTACCCTTTTGTTTTAGTTATTATTTATTTATTTTACTATCACATGACTCAGCTTACTAACTTTTTAATTTTCATATGGTTTGATATAGGACTGTTCATCCGGGCTGACCCCAAAAACATGTTCCGACCCAACCCGATCTTTGATCACAAGTGAGCTCCTTCTGTGTCCTTGAAGAAGAAATAAATAAATAAAAGATCCCTCCATGTCCATTGATCGGGTTTGGAATCTGATCACAAGTACTACTCTTTTCAGAAGGTATCATTTAGTGACAAAAAGCCCAGAATCTCCATCATTAAAGACAACAAATTAGATGAAGTACGGCTACAAATATACGACAATGATATTATAACTATTTAGAAAAAAAAAAAAACACAAATAAAATTGACCTGCTGGTTAGGTCCCATCAATATCGTGTACACTGGCGTATATATTTAAGGAACTGAAAAATTATGAAAGCAAACTAAAGGTCATGATATTCCTGATCATGAGTTGACCGGAGATCGTAATTCCGATGATTCTCAGGCATATTCGTCACGATGTTGGCGCTCGATGCATGTGTTGTTTGAGTGTGTCATGTGTGTACGTATTTCGTATTGTAATTTCTCTTTTTCCGGCGCAGAATGTTTATGTTTTGTGGTTTCATTTCATACGTTCTTCACGATCGTCTTTACGTGTTCATTTTCCTCTGGATGGAAATTTGACTTCTTGTCTCGCAGCTGTTGAGGTTTAACTACTACTAATGTGTATACGTCACCGTGGTGATCCAAATGTAACGTTGGTCATATTTCTCTCAAAGACTCGAGAGACCCTAAACTATAGCAGTGGTGTGGATGGATGGGCGCACGCTACCTTGCGTTATGTATATATGTATATATGTATATATGTATGTAGGCATACATGCATGCACGAGAAATAATTACAAAATTAATTAAAAGTCTTTTCGAATTGACTTTTGTTCATAGTTATGTCTCCTAATCTATTTGCTAGATATATCTAATTTCTTGGTCCACTTTGGCGTCGTCGCTTAGATGTAGTTGCATGCCCAGCTTGCGGCAGGGAATTCTTTCCTTCGTGACGTTAACAGGCACAGACAGGCATGGATGCAGTTTAAAGTGGCATTAATGGGAGCCCCCATATATATATATATATTGCATTAATCACATATATATATGGTACCTCAAAAATACCCATATCCGAATTATTCCATAAATCAGCAAACAATAACCATCCGATCAGATCAGATGAATGATCACAGGGAGAAATGTGTGCACTCGCTGTACCCGGTAAAACGTTCTTCCACTGTTCTTATCGTGAAATATGTGGTGCTGGGGACTGATCACTAAGAACAAAACCAGACTGGAAATAATAATAAAGTCTGCGCTAGCTTTCACACCAAAGGACAATTAAAGGAAAGAATAAGAGAATGGGAATCGTTGAAGCAGCTCACAACGTGAAGAAGTTGGGGTTGGGCGAGCGAAACATAGTGCTTGCCCATGGCTTCGGCACCGACCAGTCTGTGTGGAAACACCTTATTCCTCACCTCCTTGAAGACATTAACAATCGGGTCATTTTGTACGATAACATGGGCGCCGGTACCACCAACCCTGACTACTTCGATTTCCAACGCTACTCCACCCTCGAGGGCTATGCCTATGACTTGCTTGCCATTCTAGAAGAACTACAGATCGATTCCTGCATCTTTGTTGGCCATTCTGTCTCGGCCATGATCGGTGCTATCGCCTCCATCTCTCGCCCCGATCTCTTCTCTAAGATGATCATGGTCGGCGCCTCCCCGAGGTTCGTAGCATGGAAGTCGATCGGTACTTACCTACAGAAATAGCCGTTGTCTACTAATTTAAAGATGATAATTAAACACGGAAAGTTTTTTGTAGTAATTAATTACCCTAATCAGAATATTTTAGAAGTGGTCTTTTTTTTTCCAAATTAAGTAACGGGTTTGACCATCTCAATCACACAGATTTCAGTGAATTATTAATTATGTTATTTGTATGCAACTTTGCTTCTTTGATTACATTTTTTTAATGTTTCTCAGGTACTTGAATGATGTGGATTACTATGGAGGGTTCGAGCAGGAGGATCTAGACCAGCTATTTGAAGCGATGGGGTCAAACTACAAGGCATGGTGTTCAGGGTTCGCGCCACTCGCCGTGGGCGGGGACATGGAGTCGGTGGCGGTCCAAGAATTCAGCCGGACCCTGTTCAACATGAGACCAGACATAGCCCTGAGCGTGGCGCAGATCATATTCCAAAGCGACATGAGACAAATGCTAGGCCTGATCACTGTGCCTTGTCACATACTACAGAGCATGAAGGACTTGGCAGTGCCGGTGGTGGTGTCGGAATACTTGCATCAGAACCTCGGCGGTGGATCAATCGTGGAAGTCATGCCATCGGACGGTCATCTTCCCCAATTGAGCTCTCCAGATGTCGTAATTCCAGTACTTCTCAGGCATATTGGTCTCGATATTAATGTATGATGTAATTTATTGTGTTTGCTTAATTTTGTTATTGGTTTGCGTTAAAATTTCAATCGCACGAAAATGGGCTGCGATTCAACGTGTCTGGGCTGGTGGGGTTGAAGGTTCAACTACTATCGTGGCTTTCACGTGATTCAACACTGGTCTCCTATGTCTATCTCCCGAGATTTCCGCGTACTTTACGTTCCTTTTGTTTTCCATTCTATCATGCAGTTCATAATGAAAGCCATTTGGGTGTGTTTGATTCTTTTTAAAGAATTTACCCGAAAGTTGCAGGAACTTATATAAATTATTTTCTTATTTATAGTTTAGAGTTTCCAGTTAGAGAGAGATTGCAGGGGGGAAAATGAAAGAAAGAATTCTCGTTGGCTGAGTTATGATACCTGTACAAAATGTGTTTTATGATGCAAATTACGAAGTAATAAAACTGGACGGTCTAACTAAAGACAACATAAAGGAATCCTTTATAGGAGTTATAACCGTTCTGCACAGCTAAGCAAATTATAAGTATTAGGTACAAGTGTAATATTGGATATAATCTTTAAATGAAGATTGTAATATAAGATTAGATAATTTTATTTTTAAAATTTTTTAAAATTATAAAATTATTATTTTTAAAATAATATTTTTTCTCATTTAATAAAAGATCTGTATATATAATTTTTAAGTAGAAACTACAAATAAAATTTCTCTATAGACAATAATAATGGTTGGGTCAATGGGCCAAGAGTCCAGGAAGACTAAGGACCAGTTGCCCTTTAAGTGGCCCAAAAAACCGTCCTCACCGACACAAAGGGAAAGGTAGGAACTAGGAACTAAATGTCCAAGAAACCGTCACAGTGTGTGGCTGATGAATACATTCACATTTTTACTACGTACAACCGCGGTGGGAAACTGCAAGATAAACGGCTTATATTAAAAAAAAAAAATCAAAACCCAAACCAACAGGGACTCTCGTTTGCAGGTTCTTTTCTCATCTTCATCCTCAAGCTTAAATCCTCCATCAAGCTCCTAACATTTTTTCTCCTTTCTTCATCTTTTTCCTTTTTTTTTTTTTTTTTTGCACACGATGGAGAGAAGCATTCACAAAAAGTCAGGGGACAGTCTCATGATCTGGGTCATAGATGCCAGTGAAGTTTAGCCTAAAGAACCAAAATTTACACTCAAATCCAATACAAATGAGAGGTAACTTTGTTGTTTCGCTCTATCTCCATGTGTAAAAAAAGATTTTTACAAACCAAAGTTGATTTTGACTGGAAGTTCATTTGAGATTTTTTCATTTGGGTTTTAATTCCTCACCAAATCGTAGATCAAAACAAGAAGATGTCCCACTTAAAACCTTGAGTGGATCATGTTGCTTATGTAAGGACTCTAGTTTTCTGCTCTCCAATTCTTGCTCCTATAGTCTTTGCCTCTAGATCTTGAGACGGACGATTTTGGTTCTTGGCCTGCCATGGCTTGAGGCTGGCAGCGGTAACAGTGGAAGGAAAGAAATCGAGAGAGAGAGAGAGAGAGTGTGTGTGTGTTTGAAAGTAAAGAAAATTGAGAAAGGGAGAGCGAGAGGGAGGCGGAACGAAATGAGAGAAGTACAAAAAATAAATTTTTTTATGCAACTGGTTATGTGGGGGTTCCCTAACCGGTTGCAAGTAGAGTTTTTCATACATTTATATTCTTTTGTTATCACATCTCCTTTGCTTGCAGGAAGCATCTCATTTCACCGCTAAAAGTGAACAGACTAAACAATATTGGTTTTTATGCACATTGTTTTTATTTATTATTTTGTTATTTTCTTGAGCTTTAGATAAATATAAATCTTGATCCTGAATGATCTTTAGGAAAATTCCAATACACTTTTTTATTTTTTGTAAACGAACAGAGGAGAAATCAATATGGTGTAATATGCCAACATCTATACTTTTCACCTACAACATTAGTCTTATCATGAATGCGTCAAATGTATGTTCAATTTATAGAAAAATAAATAAGATGGATAAATGGCATGCCTAATGTCTAAAGAGAAATATTTTAGCAACAAAAAGATTATACAAACTGACAAAAGTAAATTTACAAATTGACGTGACTTGATATTGTACATTAGATTATAGATTTACTTTTATTGTAAAATAAATCTAACGTATTATGTCGTCAATTAGCCACCTATTTTTTACAAACGATAGTGTTTTGTCAGACAACTACGGATGAAAATTCTATTATGAGAAAATTGTTATAGATTTATGGGGATGCTTCGGGAAAGTAGTTAGATTTTGATAAAGCCCAGTTATTTCTTAGTAGAAATGTGGGAGAGGATGATGCGAATGCTACTAAAGCACTGCGGAATGTGGATCTTATTCACCATCATGATAGATATTTGCGATTACCTTCTTTTGTAGGGAGTGACAGGTCTCTAACTTTCCAAGAATTGAAGTCAAAGGTGTGGCATAAATTACAGAGTTGGAAATAGAAACTCCTCTCACAAACTAGAAGGGAAATCTTAATCAAAGCTGTTGCTCAAGTTCTACCGACATACATCATGAGCTGTTTTAAACTCCCAAAGTTATTGTGTAAAGAGTTGGAATCTATGTTTGCACGGTTTTGGTGGGGACAACGTCGATTTGAATGTAAGATACATTGGGTTAGTTGGACTAATTTGTGTGATTCAAAATTGAATGATGCTTTGGATTTTCATAATTTGGAAAATGTTTAATTTATTTTTGCTTGTTAAACAGGGATGGAGGTTTATCACAAATCCTGATTCATTATTTTATAAGGTGTTTAAGGCTAAATATTTCTCATGTACATCATTTATACAGTCAAATATTGGTTGCAATGCTTCATATGTATGATGGAGTATCATTGCTACAAAGGGCATCGTCTCAAAAGGCTGTATATGGAGGGTAAGAAGTGGTGATTCTATTCATCTTTGGCAAGATAGATGGGTTGACACTTGCTTAGCACCTTTTGTTGATGTCTGTTCTCAAATACTCCTAGCAAATGCTATTATGAATGCTTTGATGAATCAATCTTCAAGAAGTTGGAATGCAGATTTGATACGTAGCATTTTTCCATCCTATGTGGCTAAGCAATTTTTTCAGATTCCTCTTCACTTTTGGGTTGTTGACAAATTTGTGTGGGATGGTAATAAAAGTGGATAATATTCTGTACAATCTGGTTATCATTTTGCTATGGGGATGTTCAATAATAGAAGTAGGCCAAGCACTTTGCATTCTCAGTATAAGTCTAACTTTTGGAGAAGATGGTGGAACTTGAAGCTTCCTGATAAGGTGAATACCTTTACTTGGAGAGCTTGAATTAATGGCCTACCTACTAGATTTAATTTGTTGAAAAATGGAGTTGTGTCCACTGATATTTGTCCAAATTGCCAATTGCAAATTGAAGATGTTAATCAGGCTTTATGTTGTTGTCCTAATATTACTCAGGTATGGATTACTAAATGTCCTAATGTAGTTCAGTCTTTGTGGAGAGAAATTCAGTATGATGTGTTATTGTGGGAATTGATGGAGTTGGATATGTTCTCATTGTCTCTTGAGAAATTTGGAAATAAAGAAATCCTAGATTATTTGAGGATACAAATAGCTCACTTTTGGATGTAATTGGTCATTGTATTGAATATGTGTCCAGCTTTAATGCTATTAATAACTCCCATTTAATTGTTAGAAAGGAGAAAGTTCTTTCATGGCAGCCCCCGTCACATGGATTAGTGAAGTTAAATTTTGATGGGGCTTTGTTTAGGAGTACAAGCATTGCTGAGATTGGTGTTGTTTTGCGTGATCATAATGGGATGATATTATTTGCTTTGAGTGTGAAGGAATTGAGTGCTTTTTATGGGGATGATATTGAAGCCTTGGCGGCATTGAGAGGGTTATAAATGATATTCTATTCAAGTATTTCTGGTCTCATCTTGGAAGGGGATTCGTTGAATATAATTGAAGTTGTTAAGTCCAGGGCATTTTCATTTTCTGCATGGGGACCTCTTATTAAGGAAATCCAGGGTCTTCTTACTTATTTTAGTGACTTTGAGATTGCCCATATTCAGGAAATCTAGTGGCATACATG
The DNA here is from genome assembly GCF_001411555.2 of Juglans regia. Taxonomy (NCBI): domain Eukaryota; kingdom Viridiplantae; phylum Streptophyta; class Magnoliopsida; order Fagales; family Juglandaceae; genus Juglans; species Juglans regia. The sequence continues at coordinate 1,028,308 of NC_049907.1, forward strand.
CCTTGCTGTGATTTTGAATAAGGTGTTCTTAGATGCTGATGAGTAATATTTAAGGGTGATGCTTTATATTTTTATGTTTATCTTGGTACTAGATATATGTTTGTATATTTGACATTGATCAGTTAGTAAATGCCATATGTTATGTATAAAAAAAAATCTAACTTATTATGTAAAGTCACATCAACTTAGAAATGATGCATGCGGGGTTCTTCTCTTTCTCTAAAACTCTCTCCCTTCCCTCTAAACTCTCCAAAAAAGGGAATCCGGCTAGAAGGCGTGGGAGTTTCGGCTCTTCCTCCCATCCCTTCATCTCTGTCCACTTTTCTTCCGGTGTTGTATTTGTTTTGTGTTTTTTTAGGCCGAATAAGGGATAATCATTGATCTGGGACTTTATGGCGACCAAAAGATTACAAGCGCCCCACCATGGTGTACCCCAACCGTCGATCTGCAAAAGCACCGAATGCGTTGCCAAACAGAATGGCGCGTAGCCCACACGCGTGGGTTGAAGGTTGGCACATGGCTCTCATGCATAACTGCGAGAGCTCTTTGCTGAAGCCACGCACGGCGTTTTTGGGGTCTGTGACTTCGGGATTTTCTAGATCTACCGTCAGTCTTCCTCCTAGAGTGGCACGTGTCCTTTACGCGCCACTACAACCCCTTCTCCTGTGTTTTTTTTTGTCCAATTTTTGTTTTGTTTGTAGATCTGGTTTTTTCGGTTCTTCTATGTATTTTGCAGTTCTACTGTTTGTTTTTTAGGTAAAAATAATAAGAAATAGGATATTGGACTTAGTGTCCATAACAGCAGAGTCTCGTTCCTCCTTTGGGAGGAGTCAGAGAGATAGTAATCTTCCTCTTTAGGAGGATGAAGATAGTACTTCTCTTTTTTTGAAAGAGGGGTCATCTAGTTATGTTTTTACATGGCGCTCTTCTCTGTTAAGAAAGAGTTTATAAAAGTTAAGAAAATGTCCGTGATAAAGAAATTTATGTGTGAGGGTGCCTCAGAGCAGATGCGTAGTTTGACTTATAATCTAGGTTTTTTCTTGTATTGATAAGTCATAGCCGTAATTTCAGTTTCATTTAATGAAATGAAGTCTATTTCCATAAAAAAAAAACTTAGAAATTTACTTTTATAAAATCTGTTTATAGCGGTAGCAATTCTCATATTTAAAATAGCCGAGTAACTTTATATTGCTTGTAGTTTGAGATCATCTAATTATAGAGCACCAATCATAACAACCCGTGTTCTAAAATTTTAAATAATTTCGGAGAAATGAAAGTTGCAGTTGTGAGTAAGTAAGTGCCGTACAATCACTTTGAAAAAAATAAATAAATATAAGACCTACATGAAAAGAAATTAATTTTTTAATAATAGATTCTATTCTTTTTTAAAGTGACTGTACAATACTTACGCACCTTACGATTATATATAATATTATTCATAATTTTGAACTTGCACTGCTCATCTAATTATAATCGTTTTTTATGTGTATTTTTTTTTACAATTTAATGTTCGACTGAATTATAATGATAATTGGATAACTTGGATCGCTCTTGCGCTGTTTGTATTTTTATTTTGATTAATATATATAATTTTTATTTTTTTTTAAAAAATGTAGCAGGCATAACTGGCAAGATCGGTACTTTTAGTACAAAAAGTACATCGAAGTAACGACCATGTGTAAAAGCTATCTCGCGCTGTCAGTTAGGACCGTCCGGGACAGCTAACGCTTGGGCCTTCGTGGAACACGGTATGAAAATAAGAGGACCTAACCGGATTAATCGAAGTGTATAACCAATCAAAGTTCAAGCTTGATCACACGTGCAACGCCCACGTACAGCCACATCCACCGCCTCTCTCACAATTTCCCTTTCTTCACCACATTTCCCAGTTTTGCCCCTCTCCGCCTCTTTAAGTAAATTCACCCCTGCTCGGACTTGAAACCGTTGAAAGGAAGAAAGGAACCCCAACACATTTGTGCTTCCTTCCGATCCGCGCAACTCAACTCGTCCGTGTCAACTCATGGCCTTAGCTATCTCCGAGCGAGTCGAGCTCGCCAAGCTCTGCAGCTCCCGGGACTGGTCGAAAGCCATTCGAATCCTCGACTCGCTCCTCTCCCAGTCTTGCGCCATCCAAGACATCTGGTCCGTGCAACCGCACTTGTCTATATTCCGAGCCCCAACCGATCTTCATTTTACTCTAATTGATTTCCTTTTGATAAAGAATTCGGTGAGTGATTTTGATTTTGAACTCTGCATGTTGGTATTTCAGCAATAGAGCCTTCTGTTACAGCCAATTGGAGCTACACAAGCACGTGATTAAGGACTGCGACAAGGCGCTTCAGCTCGACCCTACGCTTCTTCAAGCTCACATCCTCAAAGGTCATTTTTCGCTCAATTCTCAGATGACACTCTGATTTCGCTCGTTTTAGATGGTTGCAATTAATTATTGTCGGTTAGACCTCAAGTTTTACCCTAATGAAGATTTTCAATATGTGACGTTTTAGCTAATTTTTTTTCATTTTATTCATCGTGGTACGTAGTTAAGAACATTGCTAATGACTTAAGTATTTGCATTTGGGATCAGTTTCATAGTGACCGTGGATAATTGATGCGGTGCTTGGATGAGAAATGTTTGGGTTTAATATATCTTTTTTTTTTAGACACGTTGTGAGTTTTGAAACCAAAGAATGGCACCTCATTAACACGAATTATGTAAACAATGAGGATCACAATCGTTGATACGGTTTGGGTGCCAATCTATCTTATCAATATATTTACAAAAAAGCCTTCGATGTATCGATGAATTGTGATACATAATAAATCCTATCTATTTTCGTTTATTACTAAAATCAATTGAATCCCATCCAACATTTATATTTCTTGAATTACTTATATATATATATGTATGTATGCATGTATGTATCCTAGGAATTTCATTTTGCACTGGAAACTATTTTAGGAGAGGTCCAAATCTGTTCGCATATTGATTGGTCTTGGTTTGAAAAAGATAAAACATTAACATGATGATGAATTTGCCTATTGTTGCAAATAATGTTTGTAGCCTGCTTCTTAAATCAGAAATGTGTCTTCTTACAAGTCCTTTTGCCTAATAAAAATTCAGGTGAGTTTACATCTATGATCCATGCTACTAAAAAAGGATTTACCATAATAAGCAAGTTGAAAGTTGAAAATGTTTCTTGTTACGGACTCTTGAAATGTCTTTTTCATTTGCACCAAAAAGTATAAAATGCAGTAGTCTCACATTTGGGATTCATGTCTTTTCTTGTGGACTGAGTCTAGTGTTTTTTATTCTAGGTCGTGCATTTTCTGCCTTGGGAAGGAGAGAGGATGCTCTTTTGGTTTGGGAGAAAGGCTATGAACAAGCTATGCGTCAGTCTGCAGATCTGAAACAATTGTTAGAACTGGAAGAGCTTCTGAGGATTGCAAAACAAGACATAAGTAGTACACATGAAAACAATGTGATGGAGTCAAGGTCATCTATGTCTCTATCAGGATCAGGACCTCATACTAATGGTCAATCAATTGAGACTAATAAGAAATCAGATAATTTGAGCGATGAATCTAAATTTTTCAGTACATCAAAGGATAAATCCGAAATCCACATTGAGTCTAGGGATAACATTGATTCATGCAATGGCCTTTGTGATAAAGCACAGGAGAATACTAATTCTGAGAGCGAAATGAATGGGAATCATGATATTGTTGATAAATTGAGCTATGAATCTGATTCATGTAGTGACTTAAGTGATACATCTGAGCCATGCAGTAAATTATCTATGGTTTGCAACAGCTCAAGCAATACAACTGATACTCGCCGCAAGTTGAGTTTTAAATCGGACATTCCTAATGAAATAACTGAGGATGCCAAGAGAAATAAAAAGTTCTGTGTTGCTAGGATTTCAAAGACCAAATCAATAAGTGTAGATTTTCGACTGTCGAGGGGTATAGCACAGGTATTTTTATTTTATCACCATCAGTTGGTAACGATTTTAGTTTCTTAATATCATTGAAAGTATTGTTTGTACTGTATTGTAAGCATTTTAAAGCATGTCTTCTGTTGAATATTATATTTTTTTCAGGTTAATGAAGGGAAATATGCTCAAGCTATTTCAATTTTTGATCAGGTAAAACTTCGACTGACTGAGTCAACGTGATGATTGTATTGGGATATATCTTTTTGGGGGGCTTAGGGGTGTGGGGGTGGGTATGATAGGACTAATTATCAAGTTTTATAAAAACTGCCATTTGCTAATATTATATGCACAGATACTAAAAGAGGATCCTACTTATCCTGAGGCACTAATAGGAAGAGGAACAGCGCACGCATTCCAACGAGAACTGGAAGCTGCCATTGCTGATTTTACAAAGGTACTTGAATATTTCAAATCTGACTGTTGTAGTAAACATGTTATGGCATTTATATCTGAGTAATTTTTACGGTTTTTATCTTAGGCTATACAATCAAATCCATCTGCTGGTGAGGCCTGGAAACGGAGAGGGCAAGCTCGAGCTGCATTAGGTGAATCTGTTGAGGTGAGAGTGGTTCATCCTATATGTTAAATCTCATCGTCTTTGTAACTGATTGATTGTCTTTTTCTGCTGTCTTTTTCAATATTTGCTGATCTTTATTTTAAGAATTTTCATGTGATAAATCATGCTAGTTAAAGTTTCCTAGATGTAACTTACCTATCTATAGATATAGGCTTGGGTTCTATCTATGCATAGCATATTAATTTTATCATATTAAGGCCTGATTTGGATAGTGAGTTGAGATGAGATGGTTTGTAAATAGTAGTGAGATATTTGAGTTGAGATAATATGAGTTAGAAATGGCTAAAGTTAAAATGTTTTGGGAAATGAGAGAGAAAAAGTTGAATAAAAATATTATAAAGTAAAAATATTGTTAGAATGTAATTTTTTAGTATTATTTTTGTTTAAGGATTTGAAAAAGCTGAATTATTTTTTGTGTTTGTTTAGAAGTTTGGGAAAGTTGTAATAATTAGGTAATGATTAGATAAAAAAGTTGAAGATTTGAAATTGAAAAGCGTTTGTGTTTGTGGTGTTTAGATATTGAGATGAGCTGAGATGGAAGCATCTCTCTATCCAAACCAGGCCTAAAGCTTAACAATTTTTGGGCGAAAATAATGCCATAGAAAACTATTAGGAGGTGTGCAATACCAAAGTTATTCTTTTGTAACAGAACAGTTTATTTGTTTATATTAAAATATATATTTGAATTTTTTATGGGTTGCTGTTGCATGTTCAGAGTACTTAGTCTTATACACTATTTAATTTCCTCTTGATGCCAGGCTATTGACGACTTGACAAATGCATTAGAGTTTGAACCAAACTCAGCAGATATATTACATGAAAGGGGTAACTTGCTTGTACCTAGCTCTTTCCATTGTATGCCAGAGACTATATTGAAAGCACTTAATGCTGTCTCTTGGCTGCATCTTCTGATAGTTACTCACGGTTGAGTTTTCAAAGACAGATGTCCATCGAGCTTGATAGTATGAGTGGCCAAATATTAATGTCCAGACATTTAACGATTAATATGGTAGTTGTTTTTCATAAACTTATAAAGTAAATGTCTCATTGTAGTATGCTGAGACATCAGCGCAACCGCCTTTATATTTATATATCTGTAAATGCATTATGTATGTATGGAATGCCGGTAGAGTAAGTTATATAAAAAACCAGGTTGTAAGAGTTCTGTGGCATACAACTTTTCAATTGCAGGAATCGTTAGTTTTAAGTTTAAGAATTTCTATGCTGCTGTGGAAGACCTATCTACGTGTGTGAATCTTGACAAGGATAATGCATCTGCACTCACATATTTGGTGAGTCCTCAAAATGTTATTCTTGCCATTGTTGTTCAGCAGATGCTAATGCCTTTTAGGAATTTCACCTTTTTTTTAACTGTTAACTAAGGAAATATTGACTTTCATAGGGTTTGGCATTATCTTCAATTGGTGAATATACAAAGGCCGAGGAGGCACATATGAAATCAATTCAACTGGATCAGAACTTTCTTGAGGCATGGGCTCATCTCACCCAGGTATCCACAAGCTACTACTATGTTTTACCCGGAGAGATTTAAGATATCTATTTAGCCACCAAGAAAGACATGCTTCACGTCAAAGTAATGTCTATGCCCATGTCCAGTTGCAACATTTACAAGTAAAAGCATCCAGTCATGGAGCTTATAAAGACTGCAAATTTCTCTCTGTAATCTAATTATTCCCTTTGATTGCACCCTTCATTGTGAGGTGTATCACTTGGTTTGATCCTGCGCCATGATGTCTCCACTTTATACTTTAAATAAGTATTTCTGACAAGTACTTATAAAAAAATATTTCTTTTTATGAACAATATCTAGAATATCTAAGGGGTACAAATTTAATTCATAAAAAGCCACATGCAAGTGGTAAAGGCCTTGGTCTTGGTGGTATGCTCCCTCGAGGTCGAAGGGTTCGAAACTTCTTGGGTGCAAACAGTTTCTAGGGGTGGAACTTCCCCTTGAATTTCCTGAGATGCATTTGCGGAAAACTCCTTGCCAAGGGCCCATGCACCCCCGCGATTGGTCAGGAGTTTGTTCGGACACCCGGTGCCAATAAAAAGAAGAAGATAATATCATGGTCTTCACCTGAAAGTGCACGAAGAAGTTTCTGAAGCATAGAAGCACATGCTATAATATCTCCTTAAGGTCTTTTGGAAAAAGAAACCAGTGAAGCCTGGACTTGGACTTGGACTTGAATCAACTAGTATTCCTGTGTCAGTAAATCTTCACCTGTCAAAATTATCAAATGTGGAGTTTGCCGTTGAATAGTGCTAAATTTTGAAATAGATGATCGTCAATGGAATGCGATCATGTAGCATTAGTGATCACATGAGAAACAAGTCTTCCTTATAGAAGAAGCAGAACTATGCTTAGCAACTGAGAAAACTTCTGGATTGTATGCTTTAGTTTGTGTCAAGGATCCAAGGAACATGATTGTTGTGGAGAAAAAAAAAACAAGAAATAAGATAATGGCTTAAGTTAATCCTCCTAAGCTATGTGGTCCCTAAGACAGAATCTCTATTTAAGATATCCAAGTGTTTTTCTTGATAATAGGACATCCTTCAGGCGAGGACTCTGGCATTGTAAGATTTTGTTGTAGAGGCAATAGCTTCATGCTGCACCTTTTCTGGTTCACTGATGATTAGACTGCATCGTGGAGTATGGTTTTGCTTTTCGATATCTTCAGAGACTGGTGACTTTTTTGTAACTGATGCTCTGCATATACAGATGAGATGGGCAGTCGGTGAATCACCAGCTTACATTGTTTAGTAGCTAGGGAGCTATGGTATCTTAGACTCGTCTTATTAAGTTTGTTAGGTTTGCCTGGAACTGTACAGGACTTTTTGGAAGGATAGAATGGGATTGGGTCGTTTAAATAATTAAACAACTTGGGAAACTATGCCTTTTTGTCTGATATGGAGCTAAAATCCCTGTTCCTTTGGTGTCTGTCCACCTCACATGTGGACGCACGTGTTCTTATTCAACTAACATTGTGCCTAGATCATCTTATTAAGCGCTAATGTATCCCTGGTTGCATCTTTGGTGTTTCTCATATAGTCTGTTACATCCCTCAAAGTCATCAAGTAGCTCTGAATAGCTGCTAACAAGTTTACTGTTGTGGATTTGTGATTTGTTGCAGCTCTATCAAGATCTAGCAAACCCAAAAAAGGCTTTGGAATGCCTTCAGCAAGTTCTAGAAATTGATGGCAGGTGAGCGTTGTTTACCTGTAACATGTCATCTATGTTGTCAATATCTAATGCCAAATTTCTGACACCTGATTATAATGGGATGCTCACTACTGGGGCTTATATTGTAATGATACTCTATAATCTTAATACTTTCTTGAATAGGTTTGCAAGAGCCTATCATTTGCGTGGGATATTGCTCCATGGTATGGGAGAGCACAGGTATGTTCCATCCAAGTGTTACATGACTATTGCAAGTTTTCATTATCTATTTGGTATTATTATTAACTCTTGAGAGAGTTCTTATGATATTATGGATGATCATTGATACTGGAAGAAAGCATTGAGCATGTGTGGCAGTAGGTAATGGTGAATCATGGGGATTAATCCCTTTCCAAGGCTCTTTGTGATTGCTATTCTGATTGAGTTTTAAGATTTAATCAGCGGAGTGTCTGATTTTGGAATAATTTCTTCTAATACTCTGAATTGAGTATAGGGGGTGTCAATGTGATCTCACATTACCTAGGAATGAGAAGTTGTGTTTTATAATAATGGCAATAAGCTTTAATGGTAATCTTGACTAGTCCTTCTGGAGTATAAGTCAAAATGTGGTTTGGGTTTTTCTTTGGCTTCTACAAATGCTATCAGAATCAATCCCAACAAAAGTATGGAATTTGAACACATTGAGCATTCAAGATTTTCTTGTATCTATTTCTAGTGCTTGACTAAGTGTCTCTTCTTGTATACATCCTGTGTACTTGGGCTTTGCCTATTCTCAACTTTATTAATAAAATTTCTTTTACATATAAAGGCCAAGGGTCAAGGGTGTTTCTTTTGTATAAGCTCTTTCCCGTTTTCAGCTCTTTCAAGAGTCGAGGGTCATATCTCACCACGTTAAAGGCCATCCCATCCCCTCCAGTTCCTAATTAGGTGTTTCTTTTGTATAAGCTCTATGATTTAGGCTATGCATTTTGCATTATTTAATAATATTTCTGATTACTTGTAAAAAAGGCCCCCATCTCCCCAAAGCTCCTTTTTTATTGTTTTAAACTTTGTTGGGGCCCTTTTTTCATAAATTATGGTGCTCTTTAATATAGGTTCATTGGCACAACTTATACCTTCTTGCAATTGCATTAATGCTCATAAACGAAAGGGGTTTTTCCGTCCAAGTTATGTTAATTCATTTATGGAATGAAATAATAAGAGAACCTGTGAACATAAGCAGAAAAAAATGTTGCAGAGGAGAGAATAAAAATGTAATAACTAATCAGAAATGTAACAACCCACTTAAGGTGGCCTTTAGGGGCTAGAATGTCAGCAAGGTTGATACCATCCCTTTTAGCTACCATATCAACTTCTGTGGCCATAATAAGTGCAATGGGATAACCATTTCCAGACTACATTGAATCTAATGATGAAAAAGTTTCCAATGTGCTTCTGAATTTCCTAACCAATCTTATAATAATAGACTGCTACTTATGCTTCAAAGTAGAACTGATTGGTCAACGTTAGATTCTACTTTTTAGTTTTACTTTATATTTTTTCAATGTTTATTTCTTCATTGGAAGTTGCACCTTCTTTCTTTTGGTGGTTAAATGCCTGAATTTAATATTGCAGGAAGGCAATCAAAGATTTGTCAACTGCTTTAAGCATTGAAAATGATAACATAGAGAGTCTGTATTTACGAGCATCCTGTCATCATGCAGTTGGAGAATATAGAGAGGCGGTATCAAAGAGTTTTTTATATTTTGTTTTAATCTGGAGTTGCTTGTTTCTTGTTGTTTTGCTTTAGAATGCTAAGTTTTGAGATGATGCTCATAGGTCAAAGACTATGATGCTGCTCTTGATTTGGAATTAGACTCAATGGAGAAATTTGTGCTTCAATGCCTGGCCTTTTATCAGGTTTGTTTTGTGTGTACGTATTCATTGCCAACCCTGGTTTTTCTGATGATTTGTAAAATGTATCACACTTGTTCTTTTGCAGAAAGAGATTGCTTTGTACACAGCCTCTAAAATCAACAGCGATTTTTGCCAGTTTGACAATGATGGAGATATTGAACCACTTTTTAAGGTAATGTATATTTTTTAAATTATACTACTCTCTGATGATGCTTTTCATTTCTGTGGGTCTGTCACTACTTGCTTTAGATCACTTTACTGCAATGCCGCCTTCTCAACTTTATAATTTTTAATTTGTTGACGTATTTGTTGTTTGAAGTAGTAATAACCTCTTAAAGTGTTATGTATGTCATGTACACCAAAGTAGAATCATTGCCCAGGTGTGCTAGGGCATTTTGGCGACTCTGTTATATCTGAAAAAAGTAGATTGTGCGAGCAGTTGGTAAGAACTAAGGTGCATATTGCTTACTTATAAACAGCTTTGAGTATGAATCTGAAGTGTGAGAGCAGTGAAATGAAAGTATAATAGCAATGACAAGGGGAAGCTGTGCTTTGTTCTTCTATTTCGAGCAAATTGAAGTAACTAAGTCATAGTTCAGAATCAAGTCCTATGATGTTTGCTGTGAAACAAATTCTGGGAAAGAGGTCTTATAGGTGTTAAGTGATGAAAAGCTCTAAAGGCCTTGAATAAATTTAATGCAATGTTAATCAAATAGGGTTCCATTAAAGATAATAGGAGAAGTTATATTTTTGAGGTCATGACAAAAGCCCTGGTTTATTTTTGGTTTCAAAACTTGTATTCCATTTTATGGGAACATGTTGCGGGGGATTGGATCAGTGGAGGCAAAATTTTCCTAACACTTGCTTCGGGAAGCTTAAGACCTCGTTTGGATGTTGAGATGAGATGAGAAATTTGTAAATAGTAGTGAAATAGTTTGAGTTAAGATGTTTTATGGGATTTTGGGAAAGGAGAGAGAAAAAGTTGAATAAAAATATTATAAAGTTAAAATATTGTTAGAATATAATTTTTTAATATAATTTTTGTTTTGGGATTTGAAAAGATTGAATTTTTCCTTGTGTTTTGTTTGGTTTGGGAAAGTTGTAATGATTAGATGAAAAAGTTGAAGATTTAAAATTGAAGTGTTTGTGTTTGTGTTTGTGGTGTGGATGTTGAGATGAGATGAGACCATCTTGCAATCCAAATGGGGCCTAAGAGCTTCTGTGGCTTATTATCATATATTTATTAGATTTTTATAAGACTTCCTTTTGTCACTGTTTAAGCTTTGCCAGCACAGAGGTAGCTTTCAATGACCTGTGTAGCTTTGCTTGGCTTGGTGGGTAAGTACATCATTGTGATGAATACAGCCATTCCCATTTGCATGCATGGTTTCCAGACAGCAAAATGTAGATGCCCTGAAATTTGAAACATAGCCTTTTGACAGTGACTTAGTTTTGTATAGTTCTCTATTACTAGATTTCATATATTTCAAAAGCTCTATGAGCATGTTATGGTTTTGCATCCGAGGTTGGAGCCAGCAAAACCTGATAAGTGCCTTCTTAAGATATTGAAAAGATGTAGCAATTTACCAATTGAATTTTACTGCTTTTCCAAAGCTTCAGCATGCACTTAAACATTGTAATATGCAAATGTTCGTTGAGGTGTGATTCTGTTATGTTTATATGTTGAAGGTTGGATTACAGTGCAAACTTTACAAAATGTATTGAAGAATAGTTTCGTACTTCTGGTTTACCTGTTAAAAAATTGCTTCCTGTTGCATACTTTCTGGTTTATCTTGAAATTTATTCCAAGTTTGCTTTTATCATTTTTCTAAATGGTATTTTTTATCAGGAGTATTGGTGCAAAAGATTGCACCCCAAGAATGTATGTGAAAAGGTTTTCAGGCAACCTCCCTTACGTGAGTCATTGAAGAAGGGTAAGCTTAGAAAGCAAGATTTTTCTGTTACAAAACAGAAGACTGCTCTCCTACAGGTTGCTGATACTATTGGCAGCAAAATCCAATATGATTGTCCCGGTTTCTTACCAAACAGGCGTCAGGTGATTTAAATCAATAATAAGTTCGAAGTTGATCGTCATTAGTTGGGCTTCTTAATGGTTCTTTCTATTTTTCTACTAATTTGGTGATCTTTTGATCCAATAATTAAAAGGGTTATTGTCACCCCGTATACATTGTCTTGCTGAAAATGACATTTTTTTTATTGAAACTATTTTTTTCGAAGTGTCCTAAATGCCTATACTCAGTTGAAGCTGATGCTCATCCACTGTTAATGGCCTCTCGGACTCTTTCACATATCCGATACTGTGAAATGAAAGCAAAGCAATGATACAGCCTTACATCTACATAATCTTTTATTTGGTTCCTTGAGTCAGAATTATGCAGCCTATAACTATACCTAGTTTTATATAACAATTACCAGCTAAACTATAAATTTGGGAGATAAAATGAGGCATATGCATGAAGCATAACGTTCTCAGATTTTGGCTTAGCTTTTTAATTCAAACCAAGTTGTTTAAATATGGAGCTCACATTGTCATCGTCATGGACGAATGTAATGATATTTTTCACTTTCTTCATTGATGTAGACCTATTAAAGTGGACTTCATTCTGCACAAGATAAAATTTTTAGCATTGTCTTATACCGTAGTTTGATATAGTTTTAACTTTATCAATCAACTGTACTGTGTCAACTCTAGATATAAACTCTGCATTTGTGTAGCTTGAAGCATTTTTTCCTGACTTTCCCTTTAAAATTCTGACTGGTCATCCAATATGTATGCTATAATTAATTTTTCCATTTGTGTTGAATGCACTATTAATGTTCATATTTTATTATGTACCAGCATCGCATGGCAGGATTGGCTGCTATTGAAATTGCACAGAAGGTTTCCAAAGCTTGGCGTTCATTGCAAATGGAATGGAAACATTCCAATAAAAGTACATCAAAGCATGGTAAGAGAGCCCGGAGAAGGGAAAGAATTAACACCCCTAGCCACAATAGAGGTGGTGCTGGTGTTAGTACGAGCAGTTCCTCGGAGACATCAACTTCATACGGGATTGCAGAAGATAGATCATGGGGCCGCTCTGTTATGTCATGGGTAGATGTCTATTCATTGGCTGTCAAATGGAGACAGGTTTCTGAACCTTGTGACCCAGTTGTGTGGATTAACAAATTAAGGTATTCCTCTTTTTTGGGTAATTAAGCTATTTCATCTTCATGCAAGTAATGCATTTAGGTATTTCTTCGTCATGCAAGTAAAGTAGAATGCCTTATTTGGGCTCAATTGGTTGTCTTTCTGTTTCTAAGTTTTATTATTTCTCTATGGATTTGTGTTATTCTGTTCATTATCTTTTGCATGTTCAAACCTTTTATCGTTTGATTACAAGATTAAGTAGTTATGTCAAATGAGTTAACTTGGAAGCTAAATTATGAGACAAATGAATATTAACTAGTTTATGGAAAATGAGCATTATAAGACAAATTACAGATGAAACTTAACTGATTTTCCTTGACCTGCAATAGTTTTTGTTCAGGTTGGATTGAAAAATGTCCAGGCATAGGTGCATTTCTTAACTTTATCAATCAATGTTCATTATTTGGATTTCATAGATTTTTTGTGTAAATATTGTGTATATAATTCAAACAACTTCTGTTCTTTAGTTCCCCACAAAAAACATCATAACTATTGCTCATCATCCCCCAGAGTTTGATTGCTATTGTTTTGATACAAGTTATAATCTTTCTTTAAAATGTTAGTTTTTGGATGAATAATAAAAAATGAACTCATTTTTTTCTTGTGGTGGTTTTTTTTGGTTTTGTAATTCTCTGCAACTCAGTGAAGAGTTCAATTCTGGATTTGGCTCTCACACACCATTGATTCTCGGACAGGCAAAAGTTGTTCGCTACTTCCCAAATTATGAAAGGTAAAAGCCTATTATGGCCTGTTTCTCATATAGAAGTGTTTACAATCCTCATTATTTGTTGATGCCGCAGAACATTAGATGTTGCAAAGACCGTCATAATGGATAAATCGTATGTGTACAACAAGGCGGATGAGGTTATTGATCTATCCAAAGATGGGAAATTGGAAGATGTGAGTTCTTTTAGTAGTCATTTTGAATCTAGTTTTGTCTTCTCTGCTTTTCCTCACTGCCACAAGGGCTTTACTCTATTATTTCAAATTTCACTAAGTTCCTTCTTAACAGAGATTGTAAGTGAGATTATACACTTTTCTATCCCCATTCACATGTTTTGTTATTGTTTAATTACCAATTGCATACCATAAGGTTATGTCTCGTGTTGTGGACATTTTAATTGTAATCCAAGGATATTCTCCTTGTTATGCTATTATTCTTATCAATAAGATGATGATAGCAGTGGCCTAGATGATAGAGGTATCTAAGCCCAGATCTCACCAATGAAATTGAAAAAAAAAAAAAAAAAGTTATGACTTCTTTAAATACCCTTTAACCGAGTTATGTTTGGGATGCTCCCTTTTTAGAAAGTTAACATTTTTGGAAATTCTAAAATGTGTTACACCTGTTAAGAAGGTAAATCCTGTGAAAAAAGAGCTATTAATTGTTTCTTATTAGTTATCACAGTGGTGAGAAAAGAGCCATGAATATTGAAATCAGAAAATGAGTGGGGCACTGGGTTTTTTTTATGGGATTGCTGCACAGTGGGCAAAGTTTTTTACCGTTCATACACTATTCACATCCCGTAAAAAAAACCCTGTGGGTGTTTCAGTCCTCTTTGAAACTTGAAACGAACTCTATGTTGACTTACTAGAAGCTTTATTTCTATCAAGTTTATGAGATAGATCCGACATTTTCCTCCATTTCCAAATGGCACTCTCAATTCTTTGATCTTCTCTGACTGATTACTCTGCACTGTTATGTGGGATATAAAATTTTGTCTTGCTCTTGCGTTTTCCACTCTGTTAGATATTTTCTTATGTTACACTATTAGAAAGGTTTGGTAATTCGATCTCTTTCTTCAATCAAGTTGCTCTGCTTTTTATCTACTTATCAGAAAAAAAAGACTGCTCTGCTTTTTGTCTGCTATGTATTATTTGTGTTGTGAATAATCTAAGATTTTATTTGATAGTTAATGTGATAAATCATTGGTGTTTAGAGGTCAATATAGACCTTGTTCTAAAACTGTACCCCAAGTCATCATCTTTAGACTATTTTTGGGTCAAGCATTCTACCGTTGATACTCATGTTTTGTTGCTGTTCTGCGGTGAATCATATGCCGGCCAGAAAGAAAGATGACCCCACGTTCTCGTAGATGGTGTGAGTGAGAGGCTCTCACTGAGAGCAATTTTAGTATCCCTCATTGAATTTCTTTTGTAGGTAGGTGCTTGTTGAGTGGAAACAAGCAACCGTACTTATTATCCCTCATTGACCTTCTTTTGTAGTTAGATGCTTGTTGGGTAAGGCCGGCTTTTAGCCCAACACCTTGTATAGGTTGGGTGCTTGAGTGAATGTTTCTCATGAAGGCTTTTCTTGAATTTTCAGCAAGGAGCGTTAATGTGCTCCTTATTGTAAAACAGCCTAGCTAATTCTTGCTTTTACGTTTTCTTTGCTTGCTCTGTAGTATGAGCCTCATTTAGAGCTGTGCGCCTTTTATATGACGAGAAGACCTCCCCAATCCTTATTTACTACCATATCTGGTTTTGGGTTTATATCGCGGTAGAGTGTTGGACTTTTTAACCATCAACTTCAATTATATTTTGAAGACCTCGTAACTGACAAAATCCATATAATCCATAGGCATCTTGACCTAGTGGTAATAAATATCCAATACAGACTAAATGCAGTAGGATATAATTCTGCGTGATAACATTATTCAGATATCTGCTTTTATTTGTTGAAATCTCAATAGAGGAGCTAAAACACACATATGCAGATTATCCATGTGAGATCCTGCTCCGATCTTTACAGAATTGTGGGTGAGGACTTCTGGTTGGCTACTTGGTGTAACAGTACTGCCTTTGAGGGGTAATCATTCGCAGTAAATAAATTTTATATCCTTGGCATTCATGCTTTCTTTTAATTTCTAGTTTTTGATGATTTATACTTGTTTCAGGAAGCGGCTTGAAGGGACAAGGATTACCCTAGTAAAAACGTATATTACATTTCACTATTGTTGCTTGCCTTTACTTATTTTCCTTGTTTCCTTTTCACTTGCATTCTTTTTTTCCTTCATTTTCCCATAATAGGTAATAACGTTCTTTTAGTTTCTAACATCAATTAATGTTTCTAGAGGAGAACAAGGATTTGACTTTGCAATCAGAACACCCTGTACACCTTCTAGATGGGATGAATTTGATGCAGAAATGAAAGCGGCATGGGAAGTATGTCACTCTAGATTTCGCATATCCATGTATCAAAACCGTGTGTTTGTGTTGTGACTGGAAACCTAGGTCTCAAACTTCTAATTGTGTTGATTTTTCCTGGTGATTTCATGCTGAGCAACTGCTTGTTCCCGGGGATTTCATACTTCTTCTTGTGTTATTATATTGTAACTCTCAGAACTACTTGTGCTTCATGTGCAATGCTGAGTACACTACTGAAACAATTAAGTAGGTGACTAGGTGTTGCTTAATCTGTGTAGGCAAAGATGTATTAACACTTCAATTTTAGTAGATGACTTCAGTTTTTTTTTTCTTTTTTGGTTTTTTATTCTTTAGACACTGTCTTTCTCAGGCTTAGACATGCTTATGGAGTTCCTTATCTGAAAAAGACACCAATGGCACAAGTAAACCTACAATATGTGTTCATAAATCATAACCAAGTAGTAAAGAACTTACTGCAAGGGTGGCTAGGCGTGCTCAATGTGGTGTATCCCAGGCAATGCCAAGCACATGTTTGTGTAGGCATGCCTTAAGCCTGAAATGCAGCAACACTCACATTGCATGTTGAGTGCCTTAGGGAAAACACCTTCTATGAACCACAGCCGAAGTACAAAAGCATGCATTCTTGCTAAGCTCGTAATATTCAAAGTCTCATAAATTACATTGGTCGTCTCATAAATTACATTGGTCTTGGAGCTGTTTATAAAATTCAATCTTACCACTTACCAAAAAAAAAATTCAATCTTACCGTAATACCTTGGTATGCAATAATGTTAGCATTATGTTGCTCCTCAACTTTTAGATGATAGATATTTGAAATAAGATCCATAAGCAAATGCAAGGACTGTTTCATAATTGGATATCCTTAATTCTGCACTTCAGCTTTTTGCTTTGTTATTAGGTTTGACTTGGAAATTTGTAACTCCGCTGGTTTCTAATTTATCAAAACAATTTGGTCCTGAATATATATGGTGAAGCTAAGAGCTTGAATTGTTGAAATTGATGTTGGGTATGTTAATCTAATTTGTTTGTATTGTTGCATACTGACAAGTTGCAATCTTATTTAGTTTCTTTTTTACTGCATTTAGTTCTCATTTCTCCAAGGTGTACTTTGCACTTAAACCTGGGCTAAGCTATGCTTTGCACGTAATTGCACTTTGCACTTAACCCTAGGTGACTTAGAGCCTTTAGTGACAAAGATCCCAACACCTTGCCTGGCCTTAAGCTGCCTAGCAAGATTATTCTAGACCTATATTTTCTTTCATGGTGAGGCTGTTGGATGCAACTAGACCACTATAGAGGGGTAACTATAGATGACTTCTCCTTTGATCCTCCTCATGCATATGGTATTGGAGTCTATATTTTCGTTTCTTTTTTTTTTTTTTTTGTAAATTCCACTGTAAATTTTGCATCTTCATGGTTGCTTGCTCTGCATCCATTGGTGGTTTGGAGACTTTAATTTATTTTTCCACTATACTGGATGATTGTAACATTTGCATGTGCCGACTATGGATTGGCAGGCTATATGCAATGCTTATTGTGGCGAGAATTATGGTTCCACTGATTTGAACGTGCTTGGAAATGTGAGAGATGCAATCTTAAGGATGACATATTACTGGTAAGATGGGAATTCAGTGCACAGAAGTGCTTTTGTAATTCAGACAAACCATAGGTCCGTATAAACTAGCATTGTTTTTTCAGGTACAACTTTATGCCACTATCAAGGGGTTCTGCTGTTGTTGGGTTTGTGGTGATGCTTGGACTACTTCTTGCTGCTAACATGGAGTTTACTGGAAAGATACCTCAAGGTTTACAAGTGGATTGGGAAGCCATTCTAAACTCTGATCCAAACTCCTTTGTGGACTCTGTGAAAAGTTGGTTGTATCCGTCTCTCAAAGTAACAACATCCTGGAAAGACCCAGATGTGACGTCAACTTTTCAAACAACGGGATCAGTTATTGCTGCTTTAAGCTCCTATGATGATTGAACTATCGGTCTCGAAGAGGTGAGTTAACTTACTACATCATTATGCCTCATAAATGTGGCATGGGGCATTAAATGGACCTCTATGTCTTTGTCGCACTTCCACAACATTTTAAAATCCAGTTTCCTAGTAAGTTACAATGTTTTTAAGAGAACGTAAAATGGCTTGATCCAGAAGGTTGAAACTATTGAATAAATGATGAGGAAAATCATATTAAAAGTTTCCCTGCACCCCTGCAGCTAAATGCCACAATTAATATTTACGGTAATGAAGGAATATTTTGAAGTAATTGAATCTCCTCTTTCGTGTAGTTTGGTAAGAAATAAACTTATTTGACATGTCATTGACCATATATAACTGCTCCTCATTTTTTAGCGACTTGCTAAAGTAAAAATACAATGTAGTGATCTCATCTTTGTGGGGTGTAATTCTTATTGTTATTTTATATGAATGGACCATATTCTTACTTTGCAAACTTGGCCTGGGTTTTTGATGCAGCAAAACTTTACGAGGAAACGGCTATTTACTTTAGGCAGAGTAGTGTTTTCTGGCACAGATGGCAGTGCTATCTTGACCCCGTGGAGGAAGACCTGGGTAAATCTGAGGCGAGATATCTCCAAATTCACACCGGCTCGTAGGATCGGTAAAAATTTCATGTTGTACATTAATGTGCTATCCCCCTCCCCCCTCTTCCAATATTTATAGATGGAAATAAATTTGCCTTGCATGATTCAGTTCAACAGGGATAACTATATAATATTGTGTTAAAAATATTTCACTACCCACATAAAACGGTTATAAGACAGACAATGGAATTTACTTGGCAAAATATATATACTGCACGCGCACGCATATGTATTATATGTATGTACACTAGCCTTTTATAAGATGTATGCAATCCAGGAGATGGATCATTAATTGTTTCCATTTATGGTGGGAGTTTTTTATTTAAGGGATATTACTACGTACTCTCGTATTCAAGATTGTGTGTGTGTGTGTGTCAATTATTTGATTTATTTTTAGTTTTACTATAAAGACTCCCACTGAATTATCTCGAAAGCCTGTTCACGAGCTGAGCTGTAATGTGGTGTCCAAACAATACATAGTTTTTGGAGGGTTCCACTTATCGTCAACAATCCAGCCCATGTACAGTTAGGCGGCGACCCTATAGTGATGCTGCCTGGTCGAACCACACTTATCTTTTAAAAAAAAATATATATATTTATATTTATATATATATATATATATATTATTTTCCTATCAGATTTTTCATTATTCCTTTATATTTATGTTCTATGGCTTGCGTAAAAGCACAATTTAGTGTGTTAGGTGGGATTGCGACATCCATCAAATCTAATTTGGGTCTAAAGCAAGATTATCCCGTGGATTTGGCGGAGTCTTGTAGGTTTTATACTCTTTATAGATTAATGGTTTTTAATCGTAATGATCTGAAGAATCCAAAGGAAAACGATGAGCGTAGTCATATATTATATATATATATATATATATATATATATTATATTGCTGGATCAAGAATGCCACTGTTCACGTAACCATGTAATTGTCTAAAATTTCAGACAGCTCGACCGTGGTAGGCTAGTACTGGTAGCACTTCTACAACTTGTTTACCTAATTGGAAATCCACTTGATTAGAGATCGCACGGCCCCAAGTTTTTCAACTTTTAATAGCCAAGATTAACAACTTTTAATTGATCTACTTGATTTATTGGCCTTAATATTAAAAAAGAAAAAGAGCTTTGAAGATGAAAGGTTTGCTACCATTTATAATTAGTAATTCAATAGCTAGAGAGGAAAAACAGATTTTTTTTCATCTTATAGTGATTAATGATTTTCCATTACTTGTCTCTTACGACTTTTCTACTAAACTCCTTTATAATTTTATTATGAATTTTACAATAAAGAAATAAGACTATTCATTTTATTGTAGATTTTGACCCACTTTTCAATCTACGATTCAATTTAACCGAAGGATCATGGAGAGCCAATCATATTTTCTTTCACCGATCAATTAGCAATAAAATGAGCAAGGGTGTGAGCATAATTAATTTATCTATTTTTAAATGAGCATGGGTTTTTACATCTTCAAGCTTTGGGTAATTTTCGAGTATAAAAATCACTAACTCAAAAGTTGCAATATGAATCATCTTAATGATCAGAATTAAATGAAATTCATATTATTCGTCCAGCTAGCTAATTGGAGCAAGCGATGATATTATATTATAGTTTGAGAAACCATGCAAGTATATATCAAAGTAAAAATAAATATTTGAAGGGTAAAAACTATATTTCACCCGTCAGTTCTTTCATTCAATTTTCAACCTATTCCGGAGATTATCTAAAAGATCACTTACCGAGGCCTCTCTTCTTTGATCTTCCGTCTCTGGCCTGAGTTTCATCTTCTTCTTCGTCACATAACCTGGTCAGCTTGATGGAAGTACTCCTCAAACTCTTCTACTTCTTGTTTCTGACGCCTTTTTTAACTTTGAAGGTACAAAAATCCACGTGGCATTCATCTGCTTGTTGATCACACGTGCCGCATAGTCTGGGATCTTTGCACGCTTGGAGGAGTACTTCCCAGACTTCAAGTTCAAGTAGTCACTGACAAACGCTAAGCAGTCCATCAAGCTCTCTTTAGCCAATCCTTTCATGTCGTAAGCCTGCGATCTCCTCCACAGGCTCTTACAGTGAGGAGTCACCGCACTGGATAGACACAGAGCTCGAGTTGCGTCACTTATGGCTGCGTCTGTGTTCCTCAGTAGTAAGAAGCATTGAGCTCTGTTGCTATAGAGAACAACTCTCTCTTTTCTCATCCTTATTGGACACAAATTCAAAGCCTCTGAGTACTGCATCTTAGCCTTTGCAATGTCCCCTGACCAAAACCCTACATTTCCATCCCTTTTAAGCTTTCCTACCAAGAGCTTTCTCTCCCTAATTTCTTGTTTGGACATCAGCTTCTCTTCCTTTTTCCTTTCAACCTTCAAGTTCCATATTTCTCCTAATGCTTTCTCAGCTCTTTTGCTCTTCAACTTTAAATTACCATACTTGATCTTATGATAGTCTTGTAAGAGTGCCTGAGTGATTGTGTCTCCTAGCTTTGGTCTTCCTCCAGTATCTCCAAGTTCGACAAGATCGGCAAGAATTGGAGCTGCAATATCAATAACGTTATATCTTGTATCTGGGTCTTTAAGAATCAGCAAGAGACAATCAATGGCCGTGTACTGACAGTCATCCGAGGATCTTGAAACGCTGCAAAGACTCTCTGTGACTTCTTTCAAATCTGCTACACTTCTTCTTCCAGTTTTTGTCTGACAAAGAGTTCTAATGAGTCCTATTCCTCCAGGCGAGGCCTGAATTGCAAAACCTCCCCACATTCCACGCAAATCCTTCAAGAATTCTTTCTTGCAGATTAAACTGAGACATCTTTCTTTGCATGCAAAGCAGTTGAGGAGAAAAAGAGACCAGCATTGAAGCTGGCTAGCCCATTCTTCTGCCTTTCTGTTTTCAAGCTCCAACCCTCCAAGCCCTCTAGTCAGCAGGTCACTGTGGTACTTCAACCTCTTTGAGTCTCTCACGCCAACGAACTTATCGTAGACCTCGTCGAGGCATGTGGAGGCTATCCTCATGGTTAATTCCGCGATCTCCACATCATGCGCAGCAATGGCTTCAAAAGTTCTCTCATGGCTGGCCAGGTGTCCAAGTGCTCGAACCGCCACTCTTTTCTCGACCCAAGTAATCTTACCTCGCAAAAGCTCCATTAATGGAAATATCACGCCTGAGTTAATTGCATTTTCCGCAAACTGGTCGTTTTTCATGGTATAGGAGCCGATGATATGCGCTGCATAGTAGGGGATATAGATGTTCTGGTCCTTGAGAAGCCAGTCTCGGTCGTTGATGCCTTTGCGGATTAGTTTTGCCATGCACTCAAAGATGCCAAGAGACGGGAATTCTGGGTCATCGGCTTGTATCATGGCGATGTTCCAGAGTCCACTTAGAGAGAGAATATGTTCTGGGTTTTCTCTGAGAGGCATTTCTTCAAAGAATTTGGAGATTTTCACTCTTCTAAGTGATGGGTCTGGCTCATTGATCAAGGTACAGAAGAAACAAAGAAGGTTGGTGCATGTTGGCTGGGCGAAATGGTTGGTATTCTTGGCTGTTGTCTTATGTGGGCAAAGGGACTCCATGGCTAAGAGCAAGAAGGTCGGAGTCTTCGGGGTTGGTATATATGGATGGATAGTGGGCAAGAAAGACGATCGATCACTTTGCTCGATTTCTTGTGGTGCAGTTGCATCTAGTTGAGCACGACTGGATTATAAAAGAAAAAAAGTTAAGCATATATATGTGTGTGTGTGGAGAGAGAGAGAGAGAGAGCTGTATCGTCTATATTCTACGTGCGTGGCCACCATCCATATAAATGAAATTACTAGAATGTCCAATAGCTTGGCCACATCATTGCCTCAAACATCTATCTTTTTAAGTTTAATGAGAGTCAAAAACACATGATGAGTCTCAACACCCACTTTAAGCATCCTTACTTCAAAGCTATCTACATATATATGATGGGGAGGATCATTAACACGAGTACTTCCATCAACTTGAGTCACTGAACTGACAAGAATGAAAATGTTCCTCTCGGCCCCAAATCACATTGCACAGGGTGGCTCTCAAAACTACTTAGTTTCCTATTCTTCTGCAACAAAATGAGAAAAGCACACCCGCCATGTCATTATGCCATGGCATGCATGCTGTGCTTTGGTTGCGCAACAAACAAAGTAATCACTAATCATCAGCTCAGTCCCCATAGTCCTGACTATAAATGGGTGGGTGATGGACCACAATTCCATTTCGGGACTATATAATATATAGGAAAATACATAAGGACCAGTTAATTTCAAATGAAAGATTCAGAGGTACAGCTATCAAACTTTTCTTTTGCCAATGAAACAATGGGGTTGCAGTTGATACAAGCAAGTCATGATGTACCCCATCTCGCTTCCTTAAAAATCAAGTTAACCAGGCTCTGGTCCCCCTCCATAACAAGCGTATCAATGGCGCCATTAATCATGTGTCCCAGAATAATCACTTTAGAACTTGACAAGTACACACTAGCTAGTTCTCAGCTCGATTAATGAAATGTTATTCAGTTTCCAGCTCAAAAATCGAAAGAAACCCACTAGATCTATATACAGCCAAGTACAATTTTGTGGGTCTCAAGGATCTGCGGCTACCACATCTACAACAAAAGCATGTTTCCAATCTTATTTTTAGTGTGCTAACTTGGTTTAAATATATTTATACTATAGCTAGCATTAGTTAATGCCTTTTGCCACTACTGCTAAAGGCTCAGCATGAATCAGGATCTATGGCTGTTTAGTTCATATCTAGAGCCATCTGTACCTATCAAAACTAAGTTGCATGTGATCTTTACTACTTTGGAGTTTCGCGTGCGCTACATAGATTTTTAGGCATATATTATATGATCTCGGACTTTGTCAACTCAGCATGATTAAAAACTGTATTTGAGAATATTGTAACTAAACTTACCTTTAAGAATGACTAAGAAACTCAAATATTTCAGAAATATAAAATTCTCACGTTTACTTTATTCCTAAACATTCCGAGCGCAAGAACTAACAACGATATACATTTCTATATATGTAATGTCTCCAAGGGTCGAATATATCTATCAATCACTTGTTTGTTGCAGGAGAATTAGCTTAATTCAGCTGTATGGAAGCGTTTTGCTGACCTGTTTGGGTTTTCAGCTTTACTGCATTTTCAGTTGAAAGATATACATGAGACTGGTCAATTGGAGATTGGCTACTAGAAGAAAGGTGATCAAGTTAATTTCCATTCTTGAAATTCCATTACTCCTATGTTTAACTTATGAGAGTTATGTTCAGCTGGAAATTATCATTATTTTAATGATGCTGAAAAGCCAGTGATTACTACTGTCATCAATAAAACTACTAGATGGATAAAGGAGTACTTAAATGGATTCATCAAACCTATACAAATTTTTAAAGTTTCACTACTGAGATCTCTATGTTTGAAATCCACTCTTGTCAAAACCAAGAGAACCTTCCCAATTTGCTGGAGGCCGGCCGCGGCCTGGTAATGCCACTCTCAAATTTAACTTGATCAATATTGATGGATCGATCAGCTTTTGGTAATCCGGGGTTTTCAGGTTGTGGGAGCGTACCAATTAGAGCAGCTAATGGTGGTTTTATCTTTGGTTTCTCTCTTCATTTGGGCATAGGGTCAACAGATATATATGCTGAATTATCATCTTTAAGTAAGGGCTAATTTACTGCTTCCAACTGGGTTTTGTTGATGCATGTGATTTTTTAGCCAGATTCAGCAATCATTGTTCACTGGTTCCAGAATTTGCTAGCCCCTCCAGGGAATATGGGATAATATCCTTACATTTCAACAAGTTGGGCCATTTTCTTTAGAGCGCGCGTGTTTTTCGAGGATAGAATTGTGTTGGCAATTGCTTAGAAAGATTGGGAGCTTTAGGTATCTCAGTTATATATATTATGCTTTTTCAGCTTCCAAAAATGGCATTGGGAGAGTTTAGAATGGATGCAGCTGGTTTGCCAAGTTTTAGACACACATAAATAGATTCTTGTTAATTTAAATTCTGATCATAGGCCATGGTTTTCTTTTTTGGAAAATGTTAGGAGCAGTACTACACGCGCACGGCAGCACTCTTTTGTTTATTGTTTTCTGTATATTTTTGCAAGTGTACATATCGTTAATAAGTGTGCATTCTGTTATTAATACAGATTAAGTGGGTTTTTGTACCTCTAGCTTAATTTCTTGTAACATCTATACTCCTCACTATATATATATATATATATGAGTTAATCTTCTGCCGGTCAGGCTGTTGATCTTCAAATAATAGCCCTCAAATGGGTGAGTGCCACGTAGGCTTCGCACCTTAGCTACCACGTGCCCCCACTGCAGGAGATCACGCACGTTGACCCATCCCTCATCCCCTCTCCATCCCCTCTCTGCTCCCCTCTCCGCCACTCTCTTCATCGTTGCTTCCATTGCTCCTAGCCTCCTCTCCTGATTCTAGCACAGAAAATCAAATT
The DNA here is from genome assembly GCF_001411555.2 of Juglans regia. Lineage (NCBI taxonomy): Eukaryota > Viridiplantae > Streptophyta > Magnoliopsida > Fagales > Juglandaceae > Juglans > Juglans regia. The sequence continues at coordinate 1,053,456 of NC_049907.1, forward strand.
TTTTCCAAAAATAAAGGAATATCAATGATTAATGTCCAAAATTGGTTCATTACTATCACCAACAAAAAAAATTAATGCGTTAATAGAGTAAACTTGAAATACGACCAATTTGTCACAAAGATCAAAACTTTCAATTCCTATTATTTTTTCCCCGATTCTTTACCCGTAAACAAGCAAAGGAAAAGAGGAAGAAAAGATTATTGTATGATATATTAGGTAAAATTGTACAGGATTTGACGAGCTTGAAGGAATTGGCAGATTTATCGAAGAGATCGATGACGTCTTCATATTTGGAACAGAACAAACCCCAGCCATTGAGCTTCTTTTCTGCTTTTTTCTAGAACTCCTATACTCTCGTAATCTGATCCCCCATTTGATACTACTAAGATTTTTCTCCCGAGTTGGGAGAGAAAAGATCAAAGAGGGAGAGAATTATGCAATAGAAAAAATGTTGTCGTCAAGGTCAGGTTTGATTGCAATGAGAAAGGGATCAGTGCCTTTCGACTGTTGTAGTCTTTGGTTCGTTTGGGTTTGGAATACTAGAAGAGTTTGTGGTGGGCGTTGGAGATGGTGGGCGATGGCAAAATTACTGGAGGGTGACGGAGCAGCGGTGGGCGACGGCGGCAAGAAAAGAGTGAGGTGATGAGGTTGAGGTCGAGGAACGACTGGGGCTTACCGGTTTTGATCCTGCATAATTCATATTCCAATGTGATGCACCTCTTTTGGTTTATGTGGAATATGTGACGTGGCAAAATGCTATTGGTGTCTGTTAAGGCCACAACAACAGCCTGACCGGTTCAAATTGGAACTGTATATATATATATATATATATATATATACGAGGAATATTTCTAGTATATATAACTAGGATCTTGTTGTAGAAAAGTGACTATTTATATAATTTGCAACATTCACTTATATTTCTCTCTTCAAGTTCACCACAATATAGTTTGATACTAAGTACTTAAAAATTTAATTGAGACGGATTGGAAAGGAAAAATTGTATATACTCATATGCCAGCCTTTGAGATAACATGCATTATTTGTGTTTGAATAAATATAGATAGAAGTCACTATTGAGTGCATCCATTTTACACACATGATGTGGCATCATATAAACCACACATCTCTCTAAGTGAGTGTTGGGAATAATCAATTAGAAGAAGCCACGCAGTGAGTGCAAAGTGTGCACTGCTATAATGGCTTCTCTCTAGCATTACTCTTTGTGTTTTAGAACATAAATGTACTCATAGATTTTTTTATACATGTGCGAGATACACGTATAGCTCTTTTAATAATTTTTTTATATAACTATGTTTTAAATCGAGAATATCTTTAAAACAATGTTTATATTTACATTTTTTTTTTTTTTTGCCAAAAGGAGGGCGGCACCTCTAGCACTTTATTAATAATCTCACTTGTGGCAGAGGAAAACCGTGGTTATAAAAAACCCAACTTAATAAACCAACCAAACAACTCCCAACCATACTACCTATCTACTCAGCAAGCCAAAACATCAACATAACTTCCTTTGTCAAACATAAGCTTTACCCATTCTATCCAACCTGTGTAGTCCCTTGACTGGTAACTGAGCAACCTCAAAAATGAAATACTCCTCACTCATAGCACCACCTCTAGCAAGCTCATCTGCTACCTTATTACATTCTCTATACAAATGAGATATAGAAAAATCAAAGTCCTCCAAAAGAGATAATAAAAGATCCCAAAAATCTCAAAGATACCAAACTGTACAATATTTACCTACCAACCTAGAAACTACAATTAAATAATCGCATTCTATATCAATGCAAAAAAATCCCAACTGCTGACAGTTTCTTATTCATTATACAACAGCACGTAACTCAGCTTCATTGTTAGCAACCGATCCAAAAAATTTTGAGAAAGCAAAAATTAACTTTCCCTCATGATCACGCAAAACCTTAACCCCAAAAAAAAAAAACCTTCCCCCATACCAAGATTACCAAGGCAGCTACCATCTAAATTTAATTTCAATCTACCTGAGGATGGCCTTAACCACTGAACAACCTGCAAACAGCCAGAATTCTTCATAGAAATTCGAATCCCCAGATTCTGCAATACCTGTAAGTCACCATTCTCCATATTCCTTCATTCAAAACCTTTTGCAATGACCCTCACCTAGTGTTTAATCGAAGTCCAGACTTCCATAATATTTTCCTATTTCCCTTCCATCCTTGCTACACATCGGCGCCTCCACAATCTCCAAACCACTAAGCTAGGAATTAGACCCAACAACAAGCTACTTTGAGAACTCCTTCTTGCTCTATTAAACCATAGTTGAGTCCGCTCCCTCCAATCTTGGTTTTCTCGAAATGGCATCTTGAGTTCAACTAAATACTTTCTCCATACTTGTGCGAAATCTCTCATACACAAGATATGATCCAAATCCTCTCCCTTACCCTCTACACAGCAATCACAAAGCGACACAATCGGGATCCCCAATTTCCGTACTTGGATCATCCACTAAGGCAATTAAAAGTCGCTTTCCACATACAAATTGATATTTTCTTTGGTAACCATTTATTCCATTTCCACTTGGCCCAAGGAAATTCCAGCATTCTAATTATGATATATTCCTATGCAGATTTGGATGAAAAACACCCATTTTTTTTTCAGGTTTCCATACTAAAATGTCTTTTTCCTCTCTCAGATTCCTTACTTTTTCCATCACCTCAGGTTTTTTTTGTACCCAATAACGTTTAGGGTCTATCCACATCCCAAACATTATTAACAACAAACTCCCGAATAGTGGTTGTCTTCTCTTCCCCTCTAACCATCATTTCATCACAAAAATGACCAAAACCCATGAAATTATCATACCATAATGACACCCGACCCTCTCTAACTTTCCAGAAAGAATTGTTCAACAAATCTGACAATCTTTTTCCAAAACATCGAACCAACACCATTACTAATACATAAGGAAATGTGCTTGTTCTTGATATATTTGGCTCTGAAAAAGTTAGCCCACAACGAATTTTGATACAAAATCTATCCACATCCCAAACATTATTAACAACAAATTCCTGAATAGTTGTTGCCTTCTTTTCCTCTCTAACCATCATTTTATCACAAAGAGAACCAAAACCCATGAAATTATCATACCATAATGACACCCACCCCTCTCTAATTTTCCAGAAAGAATTGTTCAACAAATCTGACAAAGTCGCCATAATCTTTTTTCCAGAATATCGAACCAGCACCATCACTAATACATAAGGAAAGGTGCTTGTTCTTGATATATTTGGCTCTGAAAAAGTTAGTCCACAACGAGTTTTGATACAAAATCTATCCACATCCCAAACATTATTAACAACAAATTCTCGAATAGTGGTTGTCTCTCTTCCTCTCTAACCATCATTTCATCACAAAGAGGACCAAAACCCATGAAACTATCATACCTAAATGACACATGCCCCTCTCTAATTTTCCAGAGAGAATTGTTCAACAAATCTGAAAAAGTCGCCATAATCTTTTTCCAAAACATCGAACCAGCACCATCACTAATACATAAGGAAATGTGCTTGTTCTTGATATATTTGGCTCTGAAAAAGTTAGCCCACAACGAGTTTTGATACAAAATTTGCCAGCCAAATTTCATGAATAAGGATCTTTGCACCTCGCTCAACTTTCACACCCCAATACCTCCTTCCTCTACAGGCAAGCATAATTTCTTCCAAGATCACAGTTTTCGGCACCTGCAAAATTGAAAGAAGGTGAATAGGCATGCTCGAGAGCACATGCCTTAACAAAATAAGCCTTCCACCCTGCGAAAGCAATTTACTTTTCCAGCCAGAGATTTTCTTCCTTACCCGCTCCACCAGAGGTTCAAAATGTATAGCTCTCAAGCGACCATCTACTATCGGAGCACCCAAATAAGAAAATGGAAAACTTCCTTCTAAAAGTCTTGTTTCCTCCAAAATCTCCCTAGATCGATTATGAGAAACCTTTTTAGAGAGAAAAATTACCGTTTTATCCAGATTCATACATTGCTCCGACCAACATTCATATTGTTTCAAAACACGCATCAAACCTCTTATTGACCTCCTATCTCTATTAGCAAAAATAACTAGATCATCTGCATAAAGAAGGTGAGAAACTCTCAGAGCATTTAAGGGGTGTGAGAAAGGCAAAATACTCCCCTCCTTCATAATCTTATTTAGCACCCTCGACAATATCTCCTCCATAAGAATAAATAAATATGGAGAAAGAGGATCTCCCTGCCAAAGACCCCTTTTAGATTTAAAGAAACCTCTATAAGTTCCATTCATCATCACTAAGAACCAAGGCGAACAAACACAATTATTCACCAATTTTTGAAAAAAATCCAGTACCTCTAGAGTACATAAAACATGATCCAAAAACCTCCAATCCACTCGGTCATATGCCTTACTCATATCAATTTTCAACAAGATACTCCCCCCAGCCTTCCTATGTAACAACTTCATTCATCTCTTGAGTAAGAGAAATATTAGCCAATATACTTCGACCTTTAACAAATGCCCTTGCTCAGAAGAAATTATCTTAACAAGCAACGAAGATAATTTATAAACTAAAAGTTTAAAGAAAACCTTATAGATGACATTGCAAAGACTGATCGGTTTGAACTTATCAAAACACTGTGGATTCTTCACCTTAGGAATAAGCACCAAGTAAGAAGCTGTATAATACCGAGGAAGCTCACACCCTCTGAAAATCTCCTTCACCGCCTCCATAACATCCATCTTCACTATATTCCAACATGCCAAATAAAAAGCAGATCCAAAACCATCAAGCCACGGGCTAGAATCAGAACCGAAGAGAGAGCCAATTTGACTTCTCCCTTCGTTGGTTCAAGCTTCAGGTTTTGTGCATCATCATCAAAAATACCTTGAGGAAACAACTGTTTCAAATCCAGTAGTTAAACTAAATTTTCTTGCATCAGAAACGACTCAAAATACTTCACAGCCTTTTCATGAACTCTTTTTGGAGAATCCAAAAAACTCCCATCCGGAAGCCTCATTTCTCTGAAACTAGAATTACTTCTTCTCTGTGCAATAATCGCATAGAAAAATCTAGAATTTTGATCACCCTCCACCCACCCCTTTTTCTTTGCTTGTTGAGCTATGCGCATATCCTCTCGTTTCAACCAGACCTCTAGTTCAGCCTTTGTTGCCAATAAATCCGCCTCATCCTTTTCATTATAATTCGATTGCAAGGATCTCTCAAGGACCTCTAATCTTTCTTCCAACTCTTGAATAACAACATCCATCAGCCCAAACTTTTCTTTATTCCAAGCCCGAAGCGCAATCTTCAATCTTTTCAATTTCTCGGCTAATTTGGACAAACCAAAATTTGATACAACTGATTCTCTCCAAGAGCTTGTCACCACATTCAAGAAATCTTCATGAGAGATCCACATGTTCTGAAACCGAAATAGAGAAAGGTCCATAAAGCCTAAAATCAGGAGAGAAAAAAAAAACTTTAACAAAATAAGAGAATAATCCGAAATTTGCCTCTCTAAAAATTGAGCAGAGGCTTTCCCAAAATGAGCCAAAAAAAGATTGTTCACGAGCACCCTATCAAGTTTGGCCCAGCTTCTAGCCATACCAAGTTGACCATTATACCAAGAAAGTTGTCTCCCTTCCATCCTTAAATCCAGAAGTCCACACCTATCAATACAAAGTTAAAATCCTCCATAGCCAAAATAGATCTCGGCCTACCACCCTTCCTCTCCTCATTCGATCGAATAATATTGAAATCCCTAGCACCACCCAAGGCAAGCCCACACTAGAGACTCCCCCCAAATGTTTCCATAAAGCTCGTCGATCTATATGGTTACATTTTGCATAAACAAAAGTTGCCAAAAACGACTTATCACCTCCTGAAAAAACACCTGTAATTGATTGATTAGAGGTACTAACCAATTCAAAATCAATCTTTTCCTTCCAACAAACCCATATTTTGCCTCATTCATCCATATTCGAGCAGGTCATAGAAAAGTTTAAAGTATATGCCCAGCTTTGCAATCTGTCAACAGCTTGAAACGGTTCTGAAATCACTAATATACACATGTCAAACTTCCTTACTAACTTCCTCAATCTCCTCCGTGATGTTCCAACACCACGAATATTCCACACTATGATCTTATCAATCATAAATTTGGTTTTTAAGGTTGGGTCTTAACCCTTCGAGACTTCCTTACCACTGATTTTTTTTTACAACTTGTTTTAATCTCTTTATCCATGCTTGTTCCAGGAGCAGAATTGTAATCCTTCTGAGATACTGAGATATCTTCACATTCCCCTTCTGAAAGCATTTCAAAACGATTCCTATGAATAATGCCTTCAACCATGACTTCCACCTCTCAGCCAGACTGACCCTCTTCACTAATAATCTTCAAAATCGACTCAGCAACCACCTTCTCCACTGCTTCATACTTCTCCACTGTATGGCCATCATTAGTAATTTCCCCTTCCTCAACCACAACATTATCAACAACATTCTCCTCTTCCACATGCACTAATTCTTTCAACCCACTAGTACTTTCCTCTACAATTACATTAACAGGCTTTTAAACTTGCATTTCAACAACAACTTTTTTCCCACTTCCAACAATCTTCTCCTCCACAACCTGAACATTCTTTTTTCTCCCAACTTCCTTCCACACTTTTTCCTCCCCATCTTTCTTATGACCCTTCGGATCATTCTTCCTATTAGCTTGGGTTTTTTCCTGCTTTCCAACATGACACACCACTACAGTATGTCCTTGCCTAAAACACTTTGTACAATAAAACCTCTCTTCTCATACACCACCTCTTGCCATCTAGGCTCTTTATTACCAACAATTATTGAAAATCCTGAAACAGGTTCATCTAGCAGATCAATCTCCACACAAAGTCTTGTCCCTGTAGCTCTAGTTCGGTACAATGTAGCTTTATTGGTTCCGAGAAACCTTCCAAACCGAGATGCTAGAGACTGTAAACAGTCCAACCTGTAGAGGTGCAATGGCAACCCCGAAAGAAAAATCCATTAAGGAGCAATGGAAGGCTCTTTTCTAACATCAAAATCCACAAACCAGTTAAACAATCTAAATTGACATCCCGCCACCACCCTCCCGAGTTGAATTTAAAGATCAAAGCGAACTTCAAATCCTAGGCAACCCGCTCCATCTCCACCTTAGAAAATACAAAACCCAACACCCCATCAATCAACTCTGGCTATCTTGGAGGAATCTGAAATTTAGCTGCAGGCAAAGGTCGATTTAGCGCATCCAGAAAGGAGCAACGATCCCCTCCCAATCCCTGATTCTCACCCTTAGCCCCTTAGCCCTCTGCTCCACCTCCGTCACCACCAATAGCAATCACCGCCTCAGACCCATTCAAACCCATCACAAATCCTGCTGGTAATAGAAGGCTATCGTAAGGGAAAACTCTGGCAACTGCTGAAGCCATAGACCAGATTGTCCAAAACGCGACTCAATGAAACCCTAGCAAAGCGTGAAACCACCCTGCCACGTTAGCAATCTGCTAGCTAACAAATTATAAGAAGGTAATAATTTCATTATATTTACAAGTTATTTTACAAAATATCCATATTTTAAAATAGAGTTGTATTAAAAATTGTAAACTAGTTCATGTATGTGTATTATTTTCGATGTTGAGAGGATGATGATAAAAAGAATTATAAGAAAACTTTTCCATTTTCTAATTTTTTTTATACCCAAGATATTATATAACGCGATCAAAACTGTAGACAAAAAAGTGAGATACAACTCATGAACATTAATTATCTTTTTTCATAAAGTTTCTATATAAATACTTAGGATTTATTATGCATCAGTTATTATTCATTCTCATACTTCACATCTATAATTTTTTCATTAAGTGTGGAGGTATTTTTTTTTTAAGATATGAAAGTGATTTTCATAATCTGAAGTAATGGATAATGACGGCAAAAAAGAATTTTTCATACTTACATAGCCTAGACTCATGCACGGTGAGTGGGGACAGAAGAGTGGGGACTTCTGCTGGACCTATTCTCATTTCCCATGGACAGGAACCGCGTGCATGATGGATGCCCGTTGCCATTGGCAGAAACTTCTAAATACGGACCGTTATAAGACCCAAAAATAAAAAAGGGCAGGCAAAGTACTTCACTTCGATGATGGACAGTTTACAGAGGGCAGCCAAATGGGTCAAAAGACAATGCAAACACACAGTCACGAGAGATATCATAAAGAAAATATAAAGGAAAATGCTATTTCTACAGAAGTTTTCCACCGAAAACTTTTACCGAAATTGTATTTTATTTTTTTTTATTTTTTTATTTTTACTTAGTGATTAAAGAATGTTTTTAAATGAATTTATGATTTTTTTATATTTTTTAAAAATATTTAAAGTGTTTAAAAAAATGATTGAAAAAAAAACAAAAAAAAATAACTTTTGCCTTTCGGTAGAAGTTTTCGGTGGAAAACTTCTGTAGGAATAGCAGTGCTCAAATATAAAACAAAGTTTCTCATAATTGGAAAAAGCTATTGCTCCGCTGGTCACTTTTATTTATTTTTAATTTTTTTTTACTTAATAATTAAAAAAATATTATTTTTATAATATTATAAATTTTTAAAAACAAATATTAAAAATATTTATATAAAAAAATAAAATAAAATAACTAGCGAGAGCGAGTAAAACCACCCCTCATAATTTTATTATATTCATTATGAGTAATACTCTACAATCTTTACAATCTCTACACACTATATTTTTTAAAATTTTTAATAATTTTTTTAAATTTATTCTTTTAAAATTAATTCAATTCTTTTATTTATTATTTATATATTTAATATTTAATTAAAAAATAATAAAATTAAAAAAAATATAGTGTAATTGTGTAGATTTTTTCATTCGTTATATATATATATATATATATATATATATCACCGCAACATTTCACGTGGCCAGGTCTCGTTGGTTTCTCTTTCTGTCTAGTCCTCTAGGGATCGTAAAGGCTGGCACTGCCCCCACCTCAACAATCCAGCTGTACCAACTACTACTACGCATAATCAAAGCAGGGAATTGCTGAAGCGAAGATGGGTCCCACTCCAGACTGTTTCAAGCGCCACATTTACACTGTCACCTTTGTTCGATTGTGCCATGTGGGCCCCCCTAACCCGATCCTACTTTATTCTCTTTGTACGTTGATCCAACGGTTACTTTCGGGCCCACTTCTTCTGGACCCCATTTCCTCGAACGGCCCAGATCCAACAACACCAGTCCCCGTTTCCTTGAGTGGGCCTATATATAAACCCTACCCTTCTATTACCGTCTTCAAGTCTCTGTCTCTCTGTCTCTCTGTCTCTGACTCTCTCTGAAGCAATGGATCGAAAATGCTTTCTCGCATTTGCATTTGCATTCATCTGCGTCATTGCCTGCAGCGCCGGAGCCGAATCTCCAGCTTCTGCGCCGTCGAAAGCTCCGCCAACTGCTACTACACCGACTTCACCTGCCGCAGCTCCGTCTAAACCACAATCTCCAGCCAAAGCACCTTCCAAACCAAAGTCTCCGGCTCCGGTTTCGTCTCCAACATCGGCTTCAGTACCACCAGCTGTTGCTCCATCGAAGAAGCCCGCGGCGCCTGCACCATCGAAGAAGCCGGAGGCGCCTGCTCCGTCGAAAAAACCGGTAGCGCCTGCCCCAGCGGCTACGACTCCAACGTCGTCGCCTCCAGCTGTCACTCCAGTGAGCTCCCCACCAGCTCCTGTTCCAGTCAGCTCTCATCCGTCACCTGCTCCGGCGAAATCTCCTCCATCACCTGCACCAGAAATTGTTCCCTCCAGCGCTCCTCCGGCTCCTGTTTCTGCACCAACTGCTGAGGTTCCGGCTCCTGCTCCCAGCAAGAAGAAGACCAAAACGAAAACTAAGAAACACCACGCGCCAGCCCCAGCGCCAGCATTGCTAAGTCCTCCTGCGCCGCCGGCAGAAGCCCCCGGACCGAGCCTGGACGCTTTCTCACCCGGTCCCTCCGTGGCCGCCGATGAGGTACGTGTTATCACGCATTTATCCTTGATTCTAACTTGCACCGCGGTTCAATGTGCGCTCAGATCTGGGATCTAATTTTTAAGATGCTCATTCGGAGTCATTGTATCTATGTTTTATATTTTTACTTTGCTCAGTAGCCAGTAGCCAGTAGGGACCGGACCGTGTACTGAAACAGAGTACAATGTGTTCCCCACGCGCGACTAAGCACCGTAGATTTTCATTAGTTAGAGTGAAATTTCTAGTTGCAGAACACAGTCAAACAAGAAATGACGTTGTCAGACTGTCATACAGCTTTTATTGTTGTCGTTGTCTGAAAATTGTAAATTTATTAAAAAAAAAACACGCAACTAGCCACATAAAATTAATTACTGATCAACTAAATTAATTACTGTTTGAATCTTTGTGGAATCAAAATGCAGAGCGGAGCAGTTACGATCAGGTCCGTGCAGAAGGTAATTGCTGGCTTGGCATTGGGATTGGCTTTCCTCGGATTGATCCATTAGAGAGAGAAAGATTTATGTATATTTATTTTATTATTATGTGTTCGGTGCTACATTATTTCGAGGACAGAGTTCTCCGACCGTTAGATGAATAATTTAAATGGAGTATTCAAGGATACATTATTTTTTTTAATTATATTATATGTTTAACAATCATGTGAGTGTTAAACAGGTTATGTGATTAAAAGCAAGTCTTATTGGCTTTGGAAAATTCTGTCGGTTTGCTTTTGGACAGTTGGGATTTACCCACGTCTACTTCTTTTATTCTTTCGGCCGAGTGTGGGGAAAACTTTCTAGTTTTCTATTGACTGCTTCATTTACTGTTGTATTAGTATTACTAGCAAACTTCCTTTATATTATTTTCTCTTGTTTTCTTTTGCTTTTTGTCTGAATTTCTTACATTACTACCCTCACATTAATAGAATAAGAAAAATTAAGTTGTAAAAAGATTTCACATAAATAAATTTAAAAGTGACGTGATTTGATATGATATATTAAATTATAAAATTAATTTTTATTATAAAATAAGTCTAACATATTATACAAAATTATATTAATTTATAAATTTATTTTTTTAAAATCTTGATTTCTCATGACAGTCTAGTCTAGACTTACCTCATGCATGAGATGGGTAAAGTTGGCTAAATATTCCATCTCAAAGACAAAGCCTTTATAATCTTTACGTGCCTTGTAAGTTAGCATTTCACGTCTTAGAAAGCACCTAATTATTCCTCAATTGGAAAGAAAGTATGGGTGGTTTTCACAGCCTATACAGTCCAAAACCAAAGTTAAAAAAAGAGATGCCTCTTGGGATCAAAGTACCAATAAATTGGTCACGGATGAACAATATGTAGTCTTATCAGGCAGGCAGTGAATATGAAACATACATGGCTGGCTGGCTCACTTTCAAGCCTTTTTCACCTTTCAAAAAGTCGAGACGAGGATTTTGAAGCAAGGGAATAATAGCGTAGAGAAGCCAAAAGCTACGAGTTTATGTTCAGCTGCATTTCTTTTACGGGGGGTAAAAAGAAAGAACATGCTTTGATTTCAAGCAAAGGAAAATGTCTTCCTTTTGCTCTTTTAACTTTTCCCACAAGTAAATAATATAATCGTAATAAAAATTGATAGCTCTATTATCAAATCCTCCGGTGGAGTTTGATCGTAGGGTACTCATAATTAATTTATTGTAATTATTTAAGAATAAAAATTATAATTTTAAAGAGGATTACTTATTCACTAATATGTTAATGATTCAGGTCAATTAGTTAGGAGCAATGTTACACAACCTCTCCAATCTTTACACATCATATTTTTTAAAAATTTTAAATTTTTTGATATTTTTTTAAAAAAATTTGAGTTTATTCTTTTTAAACTAATTTAATTTTTCTATTCATTATTTATATATTAAATATTTGATAAAAGAAAAAAAAATTAAAAAAACTGTGGTGTGTGGAGGTTGTGTGAATAGTAAGAAGTTGTGTAAATTTTTTTATTAGTAGTCTACTATTTTCTGATTTCTCTCTACTTGAAATCTTTTAACACACTTTTTCTTAGAACGAATCACCTATGCCCTAAATTTTATTTTATTTTCATTTGTTTTTCTCTTCCCCTCCCCATCTTAATAAGAAGTTGTTGATATTTTTTCTTTCTTCTTATTGAAGTTAATTTTTTGGCTTATTCTGTCCTCTAGCTTGGTTCGTGCTCAATTTATTATCTTTTGGTGATCAAACACATGACTCTGATCAGCCCCCATGCCACTCTCTAGCCATTGCTACCAAATTTTAATACTCACATGGACCAGCGATTCTAACAACAACACGCACAGCACTGCCAGATTCGCGTTCAGATACTTAGATGGAACTAATATGCAAATAGTAATATTTTATAATTTTCATTGAGATGTGTTTGAAAATAAATAGATTGAGATATGCGTTTGAAAATATGAAATTAGTTGAAATTGATTTAACTTTTATGAGAAGTTGAAAAGATAGTGGCCCTAGTGGGTCCTATCAATTATTAGTTTGAGATGAGCAGGGCGGGCTGGCTCAATGGTAAGGCCATTGAGGCCATTGCCTAAGGCCCCACTCTATGTAAGGCCCCCAAAATATAAATGTATTTTTTTTAATTTAAAAATAAAAATAAAAACCATTTCGTTAAATAAAATTTTAAATAATTTTTATAGTTTTCAATGTGTGCAATGTCTCATAAAACTAAATTTAACATTTAATACAATTAATTTTTTTTTATATAAGTAATACAATGAATTATTTATATTTTAAATAATTTTTTTAAGATCTTATTAAATTGAGACACAAAATTTGCATTGAGACTTCATTTTAAGTTGTTGTAAATATATATTCACAAAAACTGTATTTAAAAATTTTAAATAAAATCTCATTTTATTGTAAAGTTTAAAAATATTTCATATAATAATTTATATTTTATTGTATTATAATTACGAATAACTCACTTAAATTCGCCTTAGGCCTCAATTTGTATTGAGCCGCCCCTGGGATGAGCTGAGGTGATCTTGACATCCAAACAATAGGCTATGTTTGATTGTCGAACCAAACTCAACTCATCTCAAACTAATCATTGGTAAGACCTATTATTTTTTTCAATTTATCATAAAAAAGTTAAACACATCTTAACATACTTCATACATTTCAATCTAAATAGTTAAAGATAATAATCGGTTTACTACCTCTTATCACCTATTTACTACTCCATAGTGTATATGAAATTTTTTATTATTTAAAATCCATCTCAATTTAAAAAAATTAAATTCATGTCAATGTGACTCATAAAATATTAATATTTACAATTCAACTAAACTAATCAAAACATCTAAAAGCAACCTAATATTTCAAATCTGACCCCACCCTAACCTCTAATCGGCATGTGGTTGCAAGTTGCAACTCACTAGGCTCTAGGACAAACAACTGCAATGAGTGCTTTTGGCCACCGTTAATTCAGACCACCAATACTATCAATGATACTTACTTTCTCAAATGAAGAACATTTTTTACAACACTATTGGCAACGCTATGCTATTTCATTTGTCACGGGTCTTCAACCCCGTGTCACAACAGTCTATCCAATAAATGATTAAAAAAAAAAAAACTATCATTTAAAACGACTCTCTTCAAATTTTGAAGTAGGTGATCGAGGTCAATTTATTGATATTAATAGCTTATTTATTTATTTTTAGTTTTCTAGATGCAATACAAATTGCAAGAGGGTATATTTTTTTAAAAAATCTTTACAATCTCTTAATATTCTATATTTTATATTTTTTTAATTATTATTATTTTTTTCTTTTATCAAATATTTATTATATAAATAATGAATAAATAATTTTAAAAAAATTAACTAAAAAAAAATTAAAATTAAAAAATTAAAAAAAATATATAAAATATAGAATGTGGTAGAAATTTAATAACAAAACTCATATATTTTTAGGACTAAAGCTCCTTTTTCAATGTATCTTACTTTGTTTAGTAATGAAATGGTTGCTTAAAAAAATATAATGATTCAAGTCTGCGCAACCCAAAAAAAAAGAAAAAGAAAAAAAGGGAATAATGATTCAAGTGTTTCCCATAGACAGAATCTTTCATCCTTATCCAGGAATCGGGGACCATGTTAATCTTCGATGTATGGTTTCATCCTTGTCGTCTGTATGGTCTTTTCAACATTGTATTCACATGGAAACAACGTACGAAAGTTTCGTTGTCCAGGAGCTGGACACAGAGCCAAATGCGCAGATCGCTGACTGACAAAAGTAAATGCACGGTTGGAGTAGAAAATGGCAATTGACATGTGGTTCTGAGAAGACACTCCGCTTATACCTTCTGTCTACGACGCAGTACGGATCATTCCCCCACCACCTCATACATCTCCATAGATATTTCCTACTTTCCCAAATTCCTTTGTTTATGCCCCCGTAGCTCCTCCATTTGTGCTGCTAGAGGGAAGACCTACAACTGGAGAAAGAAGAGAACAATCCATTTCCATGGGTATCTTCAGCTTCGAAGCTCGGTCTCTCTCTCTCTCTCTGAGAATTCCTTTTTCTGTGTTCCCTGTCTAGTTCTATTTTACAACTTCTGTTTTCCCTTAGCTCTGTTAATTAAGTCAATTGATGTCCGCCTTAGCATAAGGATCTAAAGGTACCGATATCAATTCACATGGAGAAAAAGTATATGTATTTTATTTCATTTCGAAAAGATATATGGTTGCAATTTATTGTCCTGAATTAACGGCAGAGCATATTTTCTTTTAGAATTCTCAGCCTCCCATGAATTTGAAGATTACCCAAAGTTCGTGTAATGAATACATGGCCACTTTCCAGAGAAGTAAATATCAGAGAGCAAATTCAATGAAATACTATGAGAGCTTTTCACCCGAATTTAGTGGCTAGATAATGTTGACTTGATGCTCTATTTTGTTCGTATAAGTTTTTTACACTCAGATGCTGTTTATTATCTGAATGCTTTATTAACTACCTATTCTCTTTTTTGGCGCTAGGTATCTTGATTCTTGCAAGAGGCATGAGGTGCTGCCCAACTCTGCAGTGTTGTCCTGGTTTTCTAAGGTCCTCTCCAAATAAAACTCCTTACTTTAAATTGTCATTCATAATGTAAATATTCATGGTTTTCTTATCTTAATCTTCTGCTTTTATACATAACGCGCGCGCAACCATTTCTTAGCTTGCAGCAGCACAGTATACCATATCAATAACCTTTTGTTTCATTGTCATTCAGGCCAAGATCCAAAACTCCAACCACGCAAAATGTAGCATAGTGATTTCATTAGATCAGCTAAAAGATGCTGATATATCCTCACTGATTGATGCCTTTATGGCAACCGACTTCTCTGAGATTGATGCAGTTGACATACTTCATGAATCACATTGTGTCTTGAGTAAAGAGAACGTTACAGCTTTGATGAATGTGATAGATCAAAAGCTCCGTATCGTCGATTTCCTGGATATATCATTGGGGAAGGACGTTTTATGGTCTGTTTCAATAATATTCCACTAATTGAGTTGTATTCTGTACATATTTTATCCCCCAATCCCTCTTTGAAAGCTTAATAGTTATGGTAATGCAGCTCCCCATCCATTGAAAGATAGATGGGGTTGTACATATTGAAGTGAAGTCTTTTAACTTATTTAACAATTTACTCTCTTCTCCAGGGATGTCTGCCAGTATGGCTTGGCCTGTGAAGTCTTGAATTTGAGGTCTCTCCATATCGAAAAACTTGACATGGTTGGGGTATTTATGCGGTTACACACCCTTAATCTGGATTTTTGTACTTCCCTCTCTGGTTTACAGAAGGACTGTTTTTCTTGCATGCCATATCTGATGCGCCTCTCAATGTGTGAAACGAGAATTGCTAATCTCTGGACAACTGCTGCTGCCCTGTCAAAACTTCCTTCTTTGGTGGAACTACGGTTTCAAAATTGTTTATGTTGCAAGGACACTGGACCATGTCCTGCATTGTCTGGTGATAAAGCTAGGATTCATATTCCTGAGAGAACTCCCTTGAATATGGGTCATTACAGTGAGGTACCGTCTACTGATACTGGAGATGCTGCATGTCATGTTTTGTGCACAAAAGAATCAGGCAGAGACCTACTCTGTCTTGATGATTCAAAAATAAATTGTGAGATCCACAGCATGGCTGATAATTTTTCAGAGAAAAGTGAAGTAAAACTTTCAAGTTACCTGAAAGAAATGTGTTTGTTAGAAGTATCTGCTACCCTTCCTGATTTGAATGGACAGGCCAAAGTGGAGAGTGAGGTGAGAAACGACTATATTTTTTAATTGATATAATTAATATTAGGAAAGAAAACGTATACAAACATATTCATTCTTCATGAATTTATTAGCATATGTAACAGGTTTCTCTTGGCAAATTGTAGATTCAAGACAACGGTGAGTTTGCTAGGAGTTTTCAAAAGCAGCACCTGACAAATGGCACTATGACAACCACCTATGATTCTCATCATCCGTCCCCCATATGCTTTGAGAAAAATTATAGAGACTACATCATTTCTTCATTGCCTCATTTAGAAGTTTTAGATAATGTCCCTATCAGAAAGGTGGACAGGGAATTGGCCAAGAGTATCTCTTCAAAATACTATGAGCAGTTACCTTATAGACGGCGACACAAGGAAAGTGTTGTTCATGTTTTGGATAATCGTGAAATGAGAACGAGTGGCATTTACTTCCAAAAACCTTTCAGGCCAAAACTTCTATATCCTTACAGAAACGGTCAACATTTTTTCTTGAGGTCCCTTAGTGCTGCCAAACTTGGGTCTTCTGCTTGGCCGCTGTTACATTCAGTGTCTAACTTTAGCCACATACTTAAAGAAGAAAGCAAGAGGCTTCGTCCAAGGCAGTTTGAGTATAATCCATCCAACTCCAGTCTTATGGCTTTTGGAACTCTGGATGGCGAAGTGGTTGTTATCAACCATGAAAGTGGAAAACTTGTTAGTTATATCCCATCCACTGGAGCAATGAGCAGCGTATTGGGGTTGTGTTGGCTCAAGAAGCATCCATCCAAGGTATGTGATTTTATCACAACAACAAATGCCCTCAATCATACCATGAACTAGTGATATTATAGACCCAGCATCTTGCTTGTCGAATATAATTTATTTTTCATGGAATTTACAATGTCTTGTAGATATTAGATATTAATGCGTAAGAATGCATGGTAATTCTGCTCTAGATTTTTCATAGAATGTGCCAAAAAGATGTTTATAGTTTTATGAGCTAACTTGATGAGCTAACTCGAGATACTGAGATATTAAAAAGCACCGTGCTGTCTATGGTTTATTGTTAATGGAACCTTGGTAGAGTTTTACATATGTACTAGGTCAATGCATCCAAATAGCAAATGGTATCTCACTCCTGGAAGATTGTGAAATGGGACTAATCAGATGTTAATCCATGGCCTACCATTGTACGTGATTGGTCTTGCTCATATATGCATAATTGAAGTATAACAAACACTTGAGTACAAGGGCTGTGGATACTTTTTTCAGTCACTTAAAGCATGTCTTTTTTTGCTGATTTCTTTTTCACTTGTATGAACAACCAGCTTGTTGCCGGTTCTGACAATGGTTCCTTGAGGTTGTTTGACATCAATCATATGCCACCAAAAGTTACAGATACCTGTTGCCGTTCTGCTACAGTAACTTTTGATGATTTTGAGCAATTGACTTCCCTTCATGTCAACTCGACGGATGATCAGTTTCTTGCCAGCGGGTACACAAAAAATGTTGCTCTATATGATATATGCAGTGGAAAACGTTTGCAATTGTTCACTGACATGCATCGAGAACCAATTAATGTGGTTAAGTTTGCACACCATTCCCCCTTTCTATTTGCTACTTCATCATTTGACCGTGATGTCAAGATGTGGGATTTGAGACAGAACCCAGTGCGGCCTTGCTATACAGCTTCAAGCTCTAGAGGAAATGTGATGCTTTGCTTTTCTCCTGATGACCTCTATTTGCTTGTTTCGGCTGTTGACAATGAGGTACATCTTTCTTGGATGGTATATGCTTTATTCTGGTATTGTATAATAAGAAATTTAGTGGGTAAGTTTAGTTGTGCTTCTTTAGTTTCACTAATAAAGACATTAGAGAGTAAGGATGTTCTCAACCCTCTGCCTAGCAGCATCTTGTAGTTTAAGGTCTGCTATTTTGGCATTTAGGCTGTCTTCTTGCCTCCACAATAACCAATTTATGTTGTTTCTTTTGGATTGACAATGATGAAAAACTGTTTAATGATGCCAGGTTAAACAAATTCTGGCAGCTGACGGGAGGCTATGCATAAATTTTGAGATTGCTTCAAGCGGAAGTGCTCATAATTATACACGTTCCTATTACATAAATGGACGGGACTATATTATCAGTGGGAGTTGTGATGAACATGTTGTCCGCATATGCTGTGCTCAAACTGGAAGACGACTCAGGGATGTCCATTTAGAGGTACATTGGAAACTTCAATCTTCACAACTGCTTCATAACTCTCTTTTGTGTCAACTCTCTTTTGTGTCTGAAGAGTTGAACCTACCTGGTGCTTCTTCTTCCTTTGCAGGATAACGACTCAGGAAAATCTATGTTTGTGCAGTCCTTGAGGGGCGATCCGTTTAGGGTAAGTCTTTTGCAAGTATGACACATAATAACTTCTCTACTTAATGTGTTCTACGAACAGTTGTTTTCATTAGCATATTCAAAGTACCAGATTTAGTTCTCAAATGTATTTTATAGTTGTTAATCGGATCCTCATGATATCATCTTGACTTGCTCCCTCTTCTTGATTTCCATACTAATATGGCTTACGGGTTCCCACAAAATGAAGATAAAAATAGTTTATCTTGAGCTTCATTAAGTTTAGTTACATCTTTAATCTGAATAAACAGTTTGAATAAATCCGTAACATGTTTCCTTTCCTTGTGTTTCCCATAAACAGGAATTTCACATGAGTGTCTTAGCAGCCTCTAGGCGAACGAGCTCAAAATGGGAGATCATAAAGGTAAATCCATGTTCCTGTTGTTAATGTTGTCAAAGTCCAATTGGATTGGCTAAACCAGTGAGAATTTTTGCAGGTCAACTTGCTTGCTTCCAGTCACTGTGCTGAAGAATCTTCTTCCAAACAACGTTGTGGTCCTTCCTACGGTTTTGAAGGATGATGTATCAACCTTTCTCACACGGTATTTGTACATAATGCAGGTGCATATGCCTATATGCTTGTGAGTTTTGGGTTAAATATACTTGAAAGAAGTCTGCTTCTCTAAAATTGTTGGTCATGTGGCCGTGCTTCCTTGTGAGCTTTTGTATGTTCTTGTTACTCTAGCCAGCATACTTGGCGGCTGAATTCAGTGTTGTAAATCTCATTAAACTCGTGTTTCAGTCATAAGTTTCACGCTAGAAAATGAAAAATTTGATGAAGTTTGACGGTTTTCTCCAAGTTTTATACAGACCATACTGGAAAAGAAATCAGTCCATATTTTTTTACTTCAAGATCTAGATACAGTTTTTCCTCTTTTTTTTTTTTTTTTTCTGAGAATGCAAATGCAAGGGGCATGAAAGGTCCCCCCCCTCTCTCACGTGCAACCACGTGCGGACGAACAAACAAAAGCAAAAGTGGGTGATATTATATAGATAAGCTGTATGCTCCAGAGACATCTGAATTCTGTGTCCCAATAAATATTCGTAGCTTTTGTTTCTTGTTTAAAAGAATCTTCTTTTGCCAACCTGGAAAGGGAACGATGAGTTAAAAATACTCTCGAGTGCATATGGGTAAGAAGCAACCGAGTACAGAGCTTGTCTTCCCTGGAACTGCTAGGAAGCTGGTAATGTCAAATGCTACAAACCAACATTAAACAAGGTATTAAAAAAATAAAAATTATATTTTATTCCTTCAAAGCATTATGACCTTTGATCATTTGTCATTTTTCTCCCAAATTAAGATACAAGTTGCAATTTACACCATCGTCAATATATGATTGTTAAGATAAAAGAAAATAGGTGCAAAAGATTGGATTTTAGTAGAGAGGGGTCAAATTAGAACTCGTGTTTCCAACTGGGTTTAAGCGATACCTTGGATAGTTATGAGATCATATTTGGTATCACAAATCATCAATTTCTTTCAATTTACATTCCTCGTCCCATTGACATGGTAACCTTAACAAACCTTAAATTTTTGGTTGAATTGCCCTCAAATTTCTCCTTGAAATATGGTTAAAAAAAAAGTTAAAGACTTGTGGATTGTAAAAGACCACCGTTGATTACAAGATCAATGGAGATGAGTAGATGCCATTTTATTGAATCAAAATCCAAATCTTATGCTTTTTGGAGGGGATAAAATATCCTAGCCCAGATAAAGAGCTGAATCCATCAAAGGGTCCCCACTAGAAGACAATAGAATGAGAGAGGAAGAAGAGAGAATGAGGGGACAAAGGCTGAGAAATGATAGGGTGTCAAGAGGAAAAGTTGAGAGGAGACGTAAAAGAGAAAGATTTGACATAAAGCAAGGGGGAGCAGAGGATAAAGGGAGCTTTTGCCATAAGACTAAGGGGACTTCGACTTTTCCTTTAGCTCCTTCAACCTGACGAGACGGACTCTAGCGACGAGTGCTCCACCAAAAAATAAGGCTCTAATCTCCATTGTATAGCGAGGATGAGAGACCATGAGAGACTGTAAAACAAGTAGGTTATAGTAGACTATCTCCTCCCCAAACCCCCTTGACGTAGGCCTAGTGTTAAAATATGTAAATATGTGTTTCTCTTTATTTATTTTCTCTGTAATTTTTACTGCCCACTGCCATGAATGTACGCATGAACACTATATAGCCGCACTAGACCACTGCTGGGAGCTCCACATGACACCGATCAAGGCCCAGACAGTCATAATGGACTGAGAATGACTCTTTCTCTCATTCCGACCTATTGTGCCGTTTTTAGGCATTAACACTTTTTATTTTCAAACATTGTATTAGCAGCAATGGGAAGTTTCCTCATTCTCTCATTTTCTATCGTCTTGTACATATTATCCTTTTATTTTCTTAAAACAAAAAAAGAAAGAAGACCGATGCTTGAAGTGCCGCTGTGTTCCTTCAGGAACGTACGGTAACAACCACCAAACATAATCAAATGAATTGAAAGTGAAAACGCAACTCCAAGGGGGCGAGCCGTAAATGCCTCTTATGATGTTGATGAAGATGATGCCATCATATGTTACATTTGCCAATCAGTTGCTTCATCATTTATATAATACCTGGTAATTTTGATCGACGTCATGTAAGTACCTTTCCTGCTCTGAGAGAATTCTGCACTACCAAAGTAAGATGCTGCACTTACAAAAGAAAAAAATGCTAACCATAGGATTCCCGAGTGATTCACATTCGCGTTAAGCACCTACAAGAGTATTGCAAGCAAGAATAAGTTGCAAATAAAGGGGAAGTATTATTAGATTATATGCTCTTCTTTAAAATTGGGTTCCGTCTTTTTCTCTAAAGAAAGAAAAAAAAAATATATATATATATATATATATATTATTAGATTATGATTGCTGGTTGCCGCGCAGCTTGCAATTGGTATACGGAAATATCATTTCTTATTTTCAGCCTTAATTTGTAGCTTTCATTGTAATTAGCACCCATGGGCCATGTCCTCCTGAGATCTAAGATATAAATTTAAAAAAAGAAGGTAATTTCAACGCTTTCTTTTCTTGAGATCCAAAAACCGATATGATGATCAAACACTAAAGAAAGCTAACAAACATGCAAAAATGCAATGCAAATGAGGTCACTATAACAATTAAATAAAACCGATAAGTTGTGTGTCATTGCCCATTAATCGTCACTGAAAATAGACTCTCGCATGTACGAAATTTTCTTCCCACATTCATAAGTTGATGTACTTCACATGAGGACTCAATCAAATCCTTCATAAATCCTTTTTTTTTTTTTCTTTGTTTCTTTCCCTCTACAATCAAGTAAAATCCAAGCAACAACACCTTCATATGCATTATTTGCATCGTCAGATTTACACACTATCCTTACAACTTGACTTAAAACCTTAGCACGAAACCAAAGGCTGTGCTTCCAAAATCAGCCCCTCCCGGCATTACCATGTCTGTGGTTTCTAAAGTGGCTAAGAAGCGCTTGTGCCTGCAAGTAACCAAACACTCAGTTAAATTAGTCTATATATGCAAGGAAGAAATAGCAACATCATCAGCAGCTGTATACCTTTTCTTTGGCCCTAGGGGTGCCTGACTGTGACAATGCCACCAGTGGTGGGACAGCTCCTTCTTGGAGCACCATACTGTGAAATCTACTACTAGTTGTACAAAGATGTAAAAGAGCAGCAGCTGCATTCTCCTTCCCTCTAGCAGAACCCAACTCAACAACCTCTACCAGGACAGGGATCCCGCCCTCCTGACCAATCGCAGTTCGTCCCTCAGGAATTGTTGCAAGATTTGCCAAAACAGCTACTGCCTTGTCAACCATTCCAGCCGCTGGATCCATCAACTCCACAAGGTACTTTACAGCACCAGCTTGCACAATTCGGGCCTTGTTTTCATGAAATATTGACAAATTAAACAAAGCTGTCGCTGCATCTTTCTTCCCTCTAGGAGTTCCGTTCCCTAATAAATCAACCAGAGGAGCGATTGCGCCAGACCGTCCAATCCTGACCTTGTTATCCTCAATCACCGACAGGCTAAATAGAGTGGCAGCTGAGTTCTCCCGTGCCTCAGGACTCCCTCTCTCAAGAACATAAATCAGAGGTTCAATTGCATTAGCATTAGCAATCGCAGTTTTGTTGTTATCATTGATTGATAAGTTAAGAAGTGCTGTAACTGCATTTTCCTGAATCTTGGTGTCTGTTGAGCACAGCAAGTCGACCAACATACTAATGGCCCCACAGCTAGCAATTACAATCCGATTATCCATGTTGTGCTTGGCAAGTAACCGGAGCCCAGCAGTTGCCTCTCTTTGAGTATCAAGCGAAGTGCTCTTCAAGTCATCAACCAGCTTCCGCACTTGGGTTTCAATGCCAGAAAGATCAGCTCTTGTTTCAGAAACAGGAGAGGATAACAATCTTGGACCAAACCTCTCTGATGGTCGACGCCAGATTGTTTGGCTTCGAGACCTGGTCTCCAATCTAGAAGGGAACTCAGGTTCTCTATGTGTTAAGGTCAAGGTGGCAGCTTGTGGCTCTGGTTTCATCTCTCCTGATGCATCACTGCTATAGCCAGTGAGATTGGCAGATATATGTGAAGCCTCATCCACATCTCCTGATGTTCTTTGAGAAAAATTTGCACCAGAAAGCACGCTGGAGGCAGAGGCAGTTCTATTATGGCTCTGAGATGACTGCTCAGTCCCAATAGAATTAGAAAATTGTTCTCCAGATAACGAAGTAGTGGGTTGGCAAACTGAATCCATAGTCCTTTCGTCTGAGTTAGCAGACCTGTCTTCAGAACTTGTAAGTGATATTCTTGCAATTTCCATATCCTGCCCATTCCCGACTACACCAGTGAAGGAACCCTCTGATGAAGATCGAGGATGCAAAGGAGAAGTTCCCTCTCGATGGCCTCCACCGGACGAGATCAAGTTTTTACTGGGAGAATCCATAGATGGACTTGACTCAAGTGATATTGGTTGGTTGCCCCTGGAATGAGGAAAGACAGGTGACTCCCTGGTTGCACCAGACTCTGTGTTCCCGAGAAGGGACAATGGTGAGTTTAAGCTCATAGATTTCAGGGGATCAGGCAGCTTCACATTGTTTGACTCGCACCAGTTTGCAATTAGTGCCTTTACAGTGTAATTAGGTATTAGATTGGGGTGAGCAAGAGTCTGCCGCGTCTTAGGACAGACTGTGAGACCAAGATCAATCCATTTTTTTATGAAAGCCCGCTCATAGGTTTGCCCTGAAGACACAATGACAGGATCGGTCATCAGCTCAAGGGAGAGAGGACAGCAGAAATCAGCAGGTATCTGTACCGGGCTACAGCTCTGGGATTGCTTTATCATAATAAGGCGATCATGCATGCGAGTAACAACACTGATAATCTGATCAATATATTCAGCTTCCCCTGTCTTTTCGGCTTGTTCAGCATTTTCCTTCAATTTTTCAAGGGCTACAGCCTCAATGAGAATCTCCTGGTTTGACCTCAAGCTCAGGCTCTCGGCAATTTTCACCAGGATCTCTGAGCTAGGTCCAACACCCTCCGCTTGATCTCTTATAGCTTCTTTAATGACAGATGATGTTTGTTCATATCCCTTGTGCTTAATTTTCTGAATACAGTGCTGCAATTAAACATAATGAGTATTAGACATCATAAAAGAATTTAATTCATGCATCTTCCCGATTCTAGAAATGTAACCTAGTGGGTCACCCAGACAAAGAGAGGGATATGCTCTAATCTGTAACAGAATGAAAAGCAGGTAAAATGTAAGTCTCTTTTCCCCTCATATGCTACCTCAAGAGATGCTGAACTCAATTCATCAGGGAGATGTTCAAGTGAAGCCTTCAGAAGCTGGAAAATGTCGAGACCAGAAGTCCGAATCTTTGATATCAACGGTTCAATTTGCAGAATCTAGACATCATGCAAAGGAAAAGATGGTTAGAAACTTTGTTTCCCCAAAGCACCCAAAAAATCTATATTATAACTTTGTGTGAAGCAGTCAATGCCAACATAAACAGATCATAAGTGCACATTTTATGGATCCTTCTATTTTTATTTCTCTGATGTTTAATCATACTGTGGAATTAAGTATGAAGCTAGATGCCCACCATTTCAAATATTGCCCTCTTGCGAAAGAACCTTTCCAGTAAAGTAAAAGTCTTTTTTTTTCCAACAAGTAAGTTAAGTAAAATTCCTTTACAATCCCCAAAAATCACTCTTAAGAGAAAGATACATCAGAAGATCCGGCTAACGAGGCCTCAAGAAATGGAAGATTAATAGACAAAGTTTAATAAACTAAAAGAATACATGCATGCGTGCTACATTCCTTGTTTCCTCTCTTTGTTGCACATATATGCACACTAGCGGCAACACAACATCCACCACTGCCAAATCAACTTCACAACTCTCACCACCATCACTATTGTCGTCAGCATCATTACCACAAACAAAAATGCCTATAGCAGTACTGCTCTCATTACTTCTGCCAGTGTAGCTACCTCCAGCAATTTGTTAATGCCACACCACTATCATGTACAACCTTTACCACCATTACTACCACGAACTTCTGAAACTTTTCTGAGCGATCAGTTCACTTTATCCAACTCATTTACTACACCCTCTGCTAAGATCATCAAATCCCAACACCCAGTGCTTTTATAGAACATACAAAACAGGACCGACAAAGGGAGAGAAAGAGAGAGTGAAAATGATTAATTAAAGGACAAAACTTACATGGGTTCCAGGCCGGAATTTCCATCTACCCTTTTATTAAATACTAATGAGTGTAAAATAACCAGAATATTGCCTAAAAATCATATGAATAGGATAAGCCATACAATGGTCAGTTTTGTTTTATTTTAAATTAGTGATTAAGACACTATGATATCTAATTTACAAACTACAAAATAAACTTTCATTAGAAGTGGAAAATAACTTACAAAATAAACTTTGCTTGATAATGATTGCCAGTTCTCAAAAAGCTCTCTCGATTCTTCAACAGATCGACTTAGTTCTTCAAATGCCTTGATGAGCACTTCATCAGAAGCTATTTCAGAATCAACAATCACATCAAGTACCGGCTTCAACAACTTCAATATCTCTTCAGCCTTTTGGTAATACTTCAGAACTGGCTCAGAGTTTAAATTGTCACAAGATGATAAACGGAAAAATGAGGAGATGTTATTAAGAAAGACTTTTAACAGTGATATCTCCATCACACCTGCATCAATAACAGAATCAGAAATAGTCAAAACAATAGCAGTTGCTTCACATAATTTTTGTAAAATTTGTACACCCCAACAACGCCATTCAAAAAATATACAGCTAGTTCTCGAGGTATTGAAAATAAAAGTAATTGACTGGTACACAGTACATATATTTCATCCAACCAACAATAGATTTTCACCTTCACCTGTCAGCATGACATGCCAAAACAGAGAGAGAATAGTTCTGCTCAATTTGAAACAAAAGCTCCTAGTTTAGTTAATGTGTAGAGCACAAAATGAAAAAAAATGACAATATGAGGCATGCTCTATTGCCTTTGATCTTGAGGCATGTGGTTATAGAACTCAAGCTTCAAGTATAATTCTAATGCACTAAAATGAAATAAAAGACACTGGGCTGGGAACGAGGTAGCACTAGTTGATTCATTTATTTAGAGCATGAATTCTTCTAAGTCATTATGCTAGCCTTATGCCAGCTTTTTAGGCATCTGATTGAAGAAAAAGAGTTATCAATGGATATCTGCATTTCTATGTGTGAAGTGGTGCAAGCTTTTGTTTGTTTTTATTATTATTATTATTATTATTTTTTTGGGAGGGGATGTTTATGTCTAAGTACACCAAATAATTGTTGAATACAAGTGAATGGATCCCCTCAAACGGGCACAATATGAATGGTACATATTGTAAACTTTTAGCATATCCAACTCATCACCTATATGGGAATAAAACCATTCACCCCTTGTTTATTATGGGAGAGGATGCCATTTGGTCTAAAGGCCAAAAGCACTAAAATAATAATTCTTATAGGCTATTTTGATTGGAACTTCCTTTTTTTTTTTTTTTTATCAGTAATAAGATTTCTAAAAAAAATCAAAAGGGTCATAAACGAATTGTAATGAAAGTATACAAATGAAAAAAAAGTGAAAGATCTAAAGTTAAGAACATCTATACAATCGAAGAAAGACATCAAAGGGACAAAACAAAAGTGGACCAAGATCCCATCAGATAAAGAAAAAAAAAAACACTTTATATTCCCCCATGGATTATTCACACCATCCAAGGCCCTCACGTTCTCTTTCCAACCAAATCACCACATAAGACATGAAAGGACTGATCTCTATGCCACCAGGCAGCCCTACCTACAACTTACGGCCCAACAAAGCTGATAATTCAGCGACTGCTTTGTACATAAATCATGAGCATCTTCTATTCGGACGGACACCACAGACTATAAATCATGAGCAAAAGTATAAAGAAACAGGAAATGATAGACTTTCAAATTTCATATCATCCATGGTAAAAACCAGAGAGCATTCCATCCAGACAGGGAGTTAACCACTGTTTTACACCCTCTAATAAGAAACTGACAGATCGGCATCTCATTAGATTTTTAAAACACTCAAATCCACTGAATCACACCCCAACAATCTATTCCATGTCAAGTGCAGAAATCTCCCGGGCAAAACCCTGCCTTGCCCCGCTGCCATTCCATTTTCTTGCTATCTTGAAAGCTACGAAAGAAGTTTGTCTAATTTTCTTAGGCTCTTGGGGATTCCAATATTCAAGTGCACTCTCTATTGCTCTATTCTTGACGACGATGGCCATAATTGCAAAAGTTCAATGGCTGTATGTGGAGATTTTTTTGTCTGTAATTGTACAAAAACTTTTGAGTAAATATTTAAAAGCTCATTGTGTGTATGCATTATTGAGGTTGAGATATGAGAGGATTACTTTTTAGCACTTGAAATGAGCTTGGATGAAAAACAGATCTTGATTAATGACAATCTGGCTGTGGGCAGTTTTGACATAAATCAGGGAAAATTTGAATCTTTCACATGCTTTGACAAAAGAAAAAAGTGAAAATTTGTGCCAAAAGTGAAACATGTTTTGGAATTTCGTGAAAGATCTAAACTATCAACACTCCTTGAACTTTAAGTGATGGCTCACCCAGTGAATGGATTCACAAGGGATACATGGGGTTCAGGTTTTTTTACCATTCACCCAAAAAACCTTAAATTTAAAATTATGCATAAGATGATTCATTTAAAGAAACAATGAAAAGTACTAGAGTAAGATATGATAATTCAACCTCGACACAAAATTGAATCTTTTGTATACTCTCTCTCTATGAGCCTCCGGAGACATGCTACATTCGATTGGCATCTGATCGGTATGCTGCAGTTTCTGATTTGCTTTGTCGTTCTAATGGCTCAATCCAGTGGAATATTTGTTTAACTAGAGCTGTGCATGATTGGGAGATTGACGAAGTTTCAGCCTTTTACAGTTTTTTATACTTTTTGAGGCTTGGTGGTAATGATGAGGACAAGATGTTGTGGAAGTCTAAGGGGGGTAAAAAGTTTTCTGTTCATTCGTACTATAAGCTGTCGACTTCTCATAATAGTCCTCCTTTTTCCTTGGAAGTGTATTTGGAGGTCTCACGTGCCTTCCAAAGTTGCTTTCTTCACTTGGACTGCCTCTCTTGGAAAAATCTTGACATTGGATAATTTGAGGAAGCGGGGTGTTATTGTTATGGATTGGTGTTACATGTGTAAAAAGAATGGGGAAACCGTGGATCATCTACTCTTGCATTGTGAGGTGGCAAGGGCTTTATGGGATGGCATTTTTTGTCGAACTGGCTTGGCTTGGGTGATGCCTTTGAGAGTGGTAGATCTTCTAGCATGCTGGAAAGGGCTTCATGGTTGCACTCAAGCGGATGCAGATTGGAAATGGTCCCTTTGTGTCTCATGTGATGTATTTGGATGGAAAGGAATGAGCGGTGTTTTAACGATAAGGAGTGTACTTTGGAGCAACTTTGGAATTTCTTTGTGCACTATTTGCTGTTTTGGTTTTCTGCTTTAGTGATTAACGAATCTTCTGATCATGATTTCTGATGTCACTTTCTGTTTCCTAGAATGTACTTAGGTATTTTCTTTTGTATACTTCCTATGTACATGGGTTTCGCCTATATATTCGTTTCTAATAAAACTTCTTCTTACTTATTTAAAAAAAAAAATTGAATCTTTACAAATATAGCATGACACACTTAACAGGGCCTTTTTTGATCAGTACTTTTTTTTTCTTTTAATGTCGGGGAACCTCTCCAAGGCAGGGCCATTCAGACCCACCCCTGCAGAGTAAACCCCAATCCCGTGCACCGCACCCATGGAAGTTTCTCTACATGGAACTGGTTAAATCGCTGACTTTTCACCAAGGAGTGTGGCCCCAAAGGATTGTTTGCACCCATGAGGTGTTGAACCTTGGACCTTGAAAGGAGTGATACCCCAAGACCAAGGGAGTGATCAATACTTAACAGGCCTTTAAACCTGACACACTATCAAAGTTATTTTAGAACAAGGCATGACATAATGACAAAACTTGATCTACCAGCCACCTATCTGAGTAATTAATAATAGCCACAAATAGTAAAAAGAAGGGAAGGAATTTACCTTTCTCACCACAAACTAGTAATTTCAAATCCAAAATAATCTTTCTCACACCACTGATCCTTAGGAAGTCATATCAATCCATGAAAATGAAGATTATGCTTTCAAGCACCATAGACAGAAACCATTGCATTCACACCAATGAGAGATCAAATCCATATAAAGAATCTTGGGAAGCAAGGTTATCCAGCTAGCAAAACCTGTACAGAAACAAGACTTCGAATAAAACTTCTCAGTATTAGAACCTGAAAAACAGAAGGTAACTTACTGATTGCTAAACTTATAACTTTGAATATACATATGTACATGCAAACATTAACCACCCACCTCAATAAAGAAACTGACTACATAAACAGTTTCATAAAAAATATAGTGCTCGCAATTTTCTATTGTATCTTCTAAAAATACAACACAGAAGTGGATGAAAAAAAAACAGTGACCTATCACGGTAAGGTAACAGCTATATTTTCTCCAAGAGCTAGCAAAAAGCTAATGTGGCAAATTCTTCCTTTTAGATTTGGGTATTAGTCAAAAGTTTCTCAATCCAAGAGCTAGGAAACTATTTGATGATGCATAAACTACACACTCCCTCACTCAAAGAATTATTTACATATGAGGGAATAGAGAAGGGAGCATCTGGCTAGGACAAAAGCAACAGTGTGGAAAATGGTTCCTACTTGCTTCATATGGTGTATTTGGAGGAAAGAGAATGATAGAAGTTTTAAGGACCTTGAGCGGACAATGGAGGAGCTCAAGACTTTCTTTATCAATACTCTCCTCCTTTGGACAGCTTCTATAGACTTTAATGGGCTCAGTTTAGATTATTTTCTTGTATCCCTTTCTCTTTATAGATAGGTGTCTCTCTCCCATACATTCTGTGTAGTTGGATTCCACCTTTTGTGCTTTTTAATGAAATTCTTATTACTTATCATAAAAAAGGAAAATGCAAGTGGAGGAAAATGACGCAATACAAAAAGTTCCTAATCATCCTGCTGCTTCCCCAAAGTACCTGTCTCATCCCAATACCTAAGAATTTTCTTCCAGCAGTCTTGGGTCTGCACTCAAGCCCAGGAGTTCTAGGGATCTAAAATGAATTTTGGTTGGTGTATCCTATATGTTAACATCTTAAAATTCAAGTCCACCATCATTATCTGATTTTAATAAGTAGGAATTCCTTGTAATTCATCTATATTTCTATTGTAAATATTCACCTAACTACTTACTCCCATTTTTGCAGGAAGGTACTGCGTGTCTTCTAATTAGGAACCATAGAGCAAGGCAACTTATAGAGCTACTGAACTTATCAAAAGAAAAACGGTTTATAGACTTAATGAACCCTATAATAGGATGTGTGAATTTCCATTATCATTATTAGTCACCAATAAGATATTCTTCTCTAAGCGAGACCTCATAACTCTAATGCTTCAGTAATTTACTTCAACTCGTGTTAAATAGTTTGAACTGAAAAACAAATAAAGGAAATGGCACAAAATTCATGAGGGTTCTTGCTAAATTTTTTATAAAGCCATAATCAACCATTCCTTAAGTGTTCACATAAAGCCCTCTCACCTAACTTAAGTGCCAGAATATAATATTTGACGTACTTGTAAAAAAAATTTCATAAATTATTAAACTTGGTATGATAAAAGATATCATCATAAGAGGGCTAACATGTTTTAACCCATCTCTCACAAGAGTGCCCTCACTCCAATTGAATTCTCAAAACTTTGAAATTTTTTTTTTTTTTTTTTATATAAGTAAAATTCCGCAAGCTTCTAGCAAGCACAAACCAAGCTATCAAGAATAAAAGTTCTATTCTACAAGGTCAGAGCTTACTTCTGACATTTTGAACCCCAATTGCAACAATCTGTCTCCTCAAAGCAGGAAAGTGCTACCAAATGCAAAAATACAACTGAAAAATGAGAATGAACATGGCATAGAGCCATATCCAAGATAGTTATTTGAATACCCATCTTAACTTTCCAGTTTCAAAACCAAATCTCTGGTCCCTTCCCTCTCAATTAGTATAAGCTTGGAGATACAAACACTAATACGAAGACCCAATCAAACTAATTACACTGTATAACCGATCATTAACATAATCCCCAATATTAAAAAGCCCAGATATCAACACAGATCGCATTAGCTACAACAGAAAATTTAAAATAAATCACAGCAATTGAGAAGATAAAATCGAGCTATGCACACAAGCGTACATAATATACCAATTAAATGGAAAAGAAGAACAAAAACCTTCGCAATACATCACAAGAAATTCAAATTTTGCATAAGCAGTCTTGAAACATGCTTCAAACAGAAAACAAAAGAGTTTTGATAAAATTGGGAGCCCCAAATGCAGGGTACCAAGGGTTTCAGAAGCAGGTAAATTTAAACGAGAAAAATAAAAACCCTAGGCGGATCAAGCCGAGGAGGTAGAAAAGGGAAAAATGGCTGACCTGGATACAGCGAATATAGCGTTAACTGAGAGGAACCGAAGAGGAGAGCTGTATTTGTTAGTTCGTTCGTTCGTTCGTTCGTTCCTTCAATCCCTCTCTTTCTCTTTCTATCTCTCTCTTTCTTCTGGAAAGCACAGATTTCGCCAATTCTCAGCTGGTTTTTTTATTCTTTCTTTCTGACTCTTACTTTATTTTTTGTAAAAAGAATAAAAAAAATGATTTTATACAATAATATTAATAATGATGATGATGAGATGATAAATCTCATCATTTTAGGGGTGCAGTGGGGCATTCTCGTCATTACGTATTTAATAAAAAATCAAGCTCGCGGATTGACATTTGACTGGGTATTTCGGGTATTTTCATTTTCATTAGGTAGCCGCCAGAGAGGCCGTTTACCCAATTTTTTCTTTTTCTTTTATTGGTGGGGATTGGAACGGGGGGTCGTTAGACCCGTTACGCTTTCCACGACTTGGATAAATACGTTTTTTTTTTTTTTTACCTATTTTTCTATACATACATACTATATATTTATATATTTTTAAATAAATATATAATTGTAAAAGCCTAGTCTTGTCTCATATGAATAATATATTTTCATGACTTTCTAACGCAATTGAATAGTACCTTTTGAATTTCTAAGATTAATCTCGACCCACTATTTTTTTTTTTTTTTTTTATCAATAAGCAAGAATCTCTACCCACTAAAAATTAAGCAAATTTCTTAAATATTCTCTACCCACTAAAAATTAAGCAAATTTCTTAAATATTCCCAAACAAAATCTTGATCAGGAATTTTTTTTCAATTAAGCATATTGTCACACTGAAGTCTTATTGCTATTAATTTTACGATTTTTTTTTTTTTTTTGGAAAAGGGAATAGAAAGTCCGGATTTTTAAAGGCTCGTTTGGATAGTGAGATGAGATTATTTTAGATAAATTGAATAAAATATTATTAGAATATTATTTTTAATATTATTATTATTTTGAGATTTGAAAATTTTGAATTTATTTATTATTTTTTATATAATAATTTAAAAAGATTATAATAATAAGATGAGATGAGATAAAACTATCCAGGCTTCAGACATTTCAAAATGGAAAATTCATACACTAACGAACACTTTCGGACTTTATGCGTTTGAAAATCCACTTTGACCAAAACCAAAAGGATTCTTTCCCTATGCTAACAAAACGTGGAAAGTGAGGAAGTTCTCGGAATCTCTCTTCAGGAGCCACCATTCATCATGGTCTGCTTACAATTATACTGTCAGCAGAATTTTCGTGCTTGTTTTTATTTTCATAGTCCCAGCAAGTACAGTCTTCTGGGTTTGACTTGGCTGCATCTATCTCATTTAACAAGGGAAATAGAAGGAATAAAGAAAGAAAGGAGTCATTCTTACCATACACAGGGTTTAATGGCTGTAAAAGCCAGAGTCTATGATCTGATTCATAAAGGTAAACCGCAATCATGATTCACGAAACTAAAATGATAGAAGAAGCACATGGAATTTTGCTTTATTAAGCAACCTTTTGTTTCGCTCGAATTTTACAGCACTGCATCAACAATTAAAAACGTTTACAAGCATATCCAATGCCTGTGTTCATATACCTCCCTGTCCAGATTTAGTTCCAGATTTAGTGAACAAGGAATTACAAAAGAATGACAATTTCCAGGGTAACAAGAATCTCAGTCAGTCCAGATGCCATGGTTGCAGAATTCAGTCATTGTGTGAGTCAAAGATCCTGACAGCAATGTAATTCAGCATAAATCACCACCAAATGTAGCTCCTAATGGTTTATATCGGCTGGAGTTCTTGCTCTGGAACTGCTGCATTGACAGGCTTGTACGCAGTAAGCTTTTGTTGTCTGTTTCTATAAATAAACCACATTCCAGAGGCTGATAATCCGATCAGTAATGTACCGATAATGGCTATAAGTACAATCGGATAGTTTTGCTGCCACCATGTCCTGCATAAAAAAAACTAAAAATTAATAAATAAAAAGAAGACTGCATAATGCCAACTCAGAAAAGCTTTTGGTATGCAGGGGAGGATATACCCAAGATAGGTAACTGTCATTAACAAATAAAAAGGTTTGCAAGATGGGTGCACTGAATATCTGTGTTGATATGCCTTGAAATTGCAAAATAAACCCAAACTCCACCATGCATGGACCACGCAGAGTGGAGGCCTTTCGTCTTAATCAGGTACCTCACCCTACTTTTCCTCATACAGGGGCAGTGCTCACATGCTCCAAGACTCAAATAACATAATAATCACTTTGGCTTTTTCGTCACAATTTGTTTTTTAGTTATTTAGTTTTATTTAAAGGGCCATATTTAGATTTTAGGAACTCTTAAGTGGTTATATTTGAGAATTTAGGGACCATGTTAAAGTTTTTTTTTATAAGTGACCATGTTAAAGTAAAACCAATTTAAAGAGACTAACTCAGATTGCCGATACTCATATATTAAGCTTCATCCAAATGCTGAGCCAAGGAGCCCAAGAAGTAAAAACGTAATGCTATCTTGAGCAATAAGTGAATAATATATATACCGTTTTGCCAGAGGTTCAATGCTCCATCGAACCAACTTATAACTTCCAAAGGTCCCAGGAAGCTCCACTTGATGTTCAGCAAATCGGGCAATCATATTCTGTGACAAGCACAATATTTTAAAATGATCACAATCTTTTGCACTGAGAGTAGTTGCAATTTATATTTGCAAACTTACCATAGCTGTGGCATTAGAAATGTAGTTACTGGAGTCTGCTGGAAAGATGGCCCATCTAATGAGGGAATCATTTCCATTGGGAGTAAAATTCAATAAATGGACCTGACATCATGTATTCAAGATTATTGGCACCCTAGATGAGCTTTCACTTAGAAAGATCAATTGATAAACGGAAATATTTATTAATTACAAAGCTAGATTGAAGTAAACTTTTTTCTTCATTCCAATGTGGCATTTGTCTAACCTGAGAGGGATTAACTTCCAAGTCATCAGCTATGAACTTAGCCAGTTCTGTAATATGATGCTCAAGATCTGAGTAGCTGACGTTGAATATGATATCAAATGTTATTTCTCCAATTTGGAGTTCCCCTGGTCATCAAAGAGAACAAAAGAATCTAATGAGTGTCTCAACGCAGCTCAAATATATAATATATATTTGATAAGTATGAAAATAAAATAATACTTACGTCAAAAGGAGGCAAAGTGACTTGCATAAATAGATCATAGGCTCGGATATAAAAGTTACATTATTTTGAAATAACATTACAGGTAGCAAAAAGCAAACATAGTAACTACCATGGAATTCAAGAAATCTTAGTCTTAGAAGCCCCATCTGCCGCAGACAGTAAATTCCAGTCTTGCAATCAATCTCTCTTTTATGAACTTTCTACTAGCTTAAACATCAACTTAATTATTTGATTGTAGTGAAAGGACCTGTTAAGCTATGCCACTCGATGCTGAATGTGATTGTAAAGCAATCAAGCCATGTACAGCAATGCTAATCTTAGATGGTTTCCTCATAATATTTCTTCAATGTGGTTGTTTGAACATGAAATCCGTGTCATATCAGCAGGAAAAAAACATAAGTCAAACCCCACCATCTGAAGATACAGGTGATGGCATAGTATAGCATTAAGAGATACTTGAACTTTTGAAAGCCTGTAGATTAATGTACCTGGAAGCACATAATGTGGTGCTTTAGTGGGAGCTAATGTAGGTGGGATTTCTGCCGTTGAATTCTTTCCATTTGGAGCTGAAGGCATTGGTGGAGGGGCACCAGATTTGTGAAGTCTTTCCCATAACTCTGAACAATTGGTTTTCCAGAAACCAATCTTTGAATGTTCACGATCATATGTAACAAGAGTATTGCGGACAACGATACCTATTACAACGGATAATAAAATGAATGAAAAAAAACCCTTAGCAAGGCTTTAAAAAAAAAAAAAAAAGAAGCTTATTAAAGCATAATATACCTCCTAAAAGTGTGGTTGGATCCTTTCCATTCTGAAAAACCCCCAGGCAATATGCACCATGTTCCTTTGAGTGCTTCATAAAATTGATGTCACATAAACCAGAAAAAAGAATAATCAGTATATAGAAAAATAACCAATGGCGTACACAAGTCCATTACTTGATCTAAAAACTTGATCTAAAAAGAATTCATTCTGTCAGAAATTATTTCAACAAGACGTACACAAGTCCATTACTTACACGAAACAAGTAATTTTCAGGTGATAGTGACAGCTTTTGCCCGTTGCTAAATACCATGTCAACAGCTGGAAAGGTTTTTGATAGTTCCAAGACATCACTGAATACAAAATGATATATAAGGTCAGTGGCACCAGAAAGTAACTCATTTATGTTATCAAAGTCTTCAGTTATGCTAAAGGCAATACCTCCCAGCACCAGAAAAGCATATATCATTATAATTTGGATCAGGACCACGAATCTTCTGCAAGGAATGAAGTTCCTTCATAATCTACATGCACATATAAACAAGATCAGAAACATTTAAAGGTCTTAGAAAGACAAAAATTAATATGTAAAATAAAAGATGAAAGCCACGGACAGTTTGATCTCGAACATAAATACATACTTTTCTCACAAAGTAAAATGACTACAGCAAAATAACTACTAACAGGGGGTAAAAAGTAAAACTAATTTTAAAAAAGCCTGCTCAGCCAACCAATTCATGGTTTGACGTATGTTGCAATCAGATTCAGAGTAGTCTTTGTACCCTTTGTCTAAATGAATCAACCACAATTTTGCCAAATTGGAGGTACCTAAAATGAACAGCTTTGTTTACTTTTTAATCTATTTTTATAAGTACAGGTAGTTCTCTATGAATTTCATTCAGAAAGAACTGAACTGCAAGGTATTTTAATCTTTTACTTTCACTGTTCCACTCATCACGGTGAGTCAAACAAGAATAAGTCATAGATCTTCTTTAAAATCCAAGCAAAAGTGCTTTAAAAGAGATCATCTAGAAGAGTAACTGTGAGGCTTAAAGACAAAGATCTTACAGCATCCTTAAATGCTAAAAATACTTCTTCAGGCAAGTAGGCATATGTTGTACCACTATCCAAGACGGTTCCATGTTTTCCATCAAAGACCCTTGGATTTAGCAACAATGGCTTCCCCGCAACATGTATGTTCTTCAAATCGATATTGTAGTATGGACTGTTGCCATCCCGAAACTAGAGTAAATGTATGAGATGTATCAAATGTATTTGTTAGGAAAAAATGATGCAGGATGTCTTATAAGACAAAATATACACATAAAGCACCTTCGTACAGGGTCTGAGTCGGTAAACACCATGTCTGTTGGGGGAGAAATACCGCCAAGAACCATGGCACCCCCACCAACATCCATTCCACCATAGCATAACGAGAAGGAATCACTAACCACACCCTTGTCAACAAGCTGGTCCACTAAACTAAGATCACCACGGCCCAAGCCCATGATTCCATCAGCTCGTTGACTAAAAAGATCCCCAGTTTCCTCATTCTCACAGCCGAAAACAGCACGCTGCGGCTCAAGATTGCTTAAACTGCCAAAGGATACAACATCCTCACCAAGAACACCGCTGCTACTACTCATTTCAGCATATTGTCTCTCGTACACACATTGCACCTTCTCATTGTCACAGTTGCAATCCAAATTGCATTTCACAGGCTGGTAGGTGCTCGACAATTCTGGCTGGAACTTTGGATCCTGATGAGACAAAATATTACTCTCAAAACCAGTACACATATGAGTTCTCCAGTTGATAATGTAACCCAAATTGCTTAAAGTAACAAATGATGGGAGTTAATGTGATGGAAAATGGCAGAGTATAAATAAGAAACAAACTTGAGTGATTGATATTAACATAGCCAGATCAAACTAATAGTTTCTTTTTGTCCCAATATATTATATCAAATCTCTCCACCAACAAGTCGGATATAAATTAAATTATTTACTAAACATATTGCATCCTCCGTCTCGCTCAACACAAATCTACGCCCACACCCAAGTATTTTGTCTCTGTTTTCAAATGCGTTTGTTTTTCTAAATTATCTGAATTGCATCAGCTCCAAAACAGCCACAAGTCTAAACAAATAAAAAAGGAGAATAAGAGAATAAAATCACGATTGAGAAGTCTTAGACCTGGTGCGTGCCACACTGTTGGCAACTAGAGCAGGGGACATAGGTGACAGTGCTCCCCGTATCAACGATAAGGGCAAATCTCTGAGGTGGAGTCCCGATCCAAAGCCGTGTCGTGTAGTACCTACAAACGCATTCTCGGTCCAAACCAACCAATCAAAACCACAGAACACAAGGATCACTGGGAAAAAAAAAAAAGGGAAAACGAAGAAAATGGGAAGGAGAAAAATACCCGCGGAGAAGGAGATCATCGTAGAGTCCCATCCGAGCATTGGATCGCTGGAGGAGGCGACGGGGACCGGAGGAGGTTCTGGAAGCGTTTGGAGGAGAAAGAAAGAGCGGTAAGAGCATGGCGGGGAGGGACCCAGCGTGAGGCGGGGGGAGGAGGAGTGACGCAGAGGGAGATGATTGGGCGAGAGAGACGACGGTAAAGAAGCTGAAGGTGATAAGGAGGTAGCTGAATGCTCTCGCCATTTGGGTAGCCAGCTCGGGCGATTCCTTCGAAAATGATGGAGATCCAGAGTGCAAAGGAAATGCCAGGGGGATGAGTGAACAAAACGGTAGCTCCTTGTGTGAGCATGAGGCCGGGAGGGAGGGAAGTCAGGGCGAACCGAAAATTACGTAATATTTGTTGTTGTTTTTTTTTTTTTTTTCCTGATCTATTTTACTTTCATTATTTTAACTTATTTAATTTTATGCTGTTAGGTAGTTAATTTGGAAAAATATTTATTTTTCGTTATTTAATTATAATAATTTTTTTTTCTTTATGTGACATCAAATAATTTAAAAAAATAATAAATAAATATTTTATTATTTAATGGTATAACAAGAATGAAGAAATGTTAATAAGTAAAAAATAACTTGAGTAATTACACCTCTAATTCATGTCAAGAAACATGAGATCAGATTTTTGTAGTAATTTCTCATTTGTTCTTCCAAGTTATTAAGGGCTTATTTGGATATAGCAACCATTACATTTCATCTTATCTTATCATTACAATTTTTTTAAATTCTCACATAAAATATAATAAATAATTCAATATTTTTAAATCTTAAAATAATAATAATATTAAAAAATAATATTTTATTCAACTCATCTAAATTATTATATCTCATCTCACTATCCAAACCAACCAAAAGATGAGATCTTGGGATGTTTTCCTTTTAATTATTATTTTTTTAGCTATGAGGAATGTTGGTGGATTTGCGCAATCAAAGTAGGTATCCGTCAGCTTAAAAAAAAAAAAGTAAGAATTAGGATGAGATGGCATCAATTGCTGACTATGAAATCGTGAAGTTTACACAAGTCCACGATATCTTTTGGCCAAGAAAGAAATAACGAAAAATGCCAATGACATGCCTATTATTAGTTGATTAAAAAAATACCACTTCTCATTGTTTGAAATCCCGAAATCATCATCTTGGAAGATACGAACGCAGGGGGACAAAATCGGATCATTTGAGTCTCATCTTTCTGTTCCAGTCATAATTTGAAAGAGGGAGAGGGGGGGATGAAAAGAAAGTGCAAGCAGACTCTACTTTACCATCAAAAACAACATGCTTACGTCTTGCATGGTTATCTCACAAAGTACTGTTTTGGTTGTAATGCATTTGACAAGAGAAGCCTTGAGACCTAAACGGCAAAAGAAAAATGGAACATGCTTGCATCGGACAAAAATTATCAAATGAGTTAGTCTTGCTCCGGCATCTCTACTACACTTGCCTCCTACGGTACCTGCATGTGTCAAATCACATATATGGCTGATGCGAAGACTGCAATCCACCACCAATATAACTTCCATAATTAGTAGAAGCGGCATTAATCGAGGTTGGAGTAGCTCTGTCATCTTGGGGATAGTAGTATAGTCTTTGATCATGAGCTTGCTGAGCATATGCAGACTGGCTAGGGGCTTGATAATCATAGGCTGCCACACCAGCATGAGGATACCTCTCGGAAATTACTGCATATGCTGCCCTGTCAACAAAAGCAGGAGGACCCTGCCTACCAGCAGTGGCAGCTCCAGCAACAGTAACACCAGGTGCACGGAATCCACGGAATCCTCCATGCCCTCTTGGCTTCTTTGATTGTTGACGTTTGCCAAAGTCTCCACCCCTCCTTTTATCCGTCTTGGATTTCTCCAGTTGAGCAACCCTTTTCAGAAGCGGATCAAGTGGGTAGTCTGCTTCAAGCTTGAACTCTTCAACACACCTGATTACAGCTTTCAGTGCTGCAAGTTCTTGTGCATTTACGTCAATCTGCTAGTAAACAAGAATTCACCAGTAAGCAATCCACAAACAAATAAGTCCCAAACCATCACTTGGTGTTTCTATTGAATGACGAAAACGCACCTGTACACCAGCAACACCTTCTGAACTCGCACCCTTTCCTTGTGAGTTTCTCCTCAAGTCCTTCAAGTATGTCTTTAGGAGGGGCACGGGAGGAAAGCTTCTAGTAAGCTCAAAGGCATGAATCAAACGTACCGCATTAACCTGTTTCCCACTGCTGATCAATAACTCAATAACATCTGCACAAATGGCAAAGTACAGGTCAGTCAATATCCAATAACAAAAGACTTCTTCTAGTAATGGAAAAATATCCTCAAAGCAGTGCTGGCCAAGTCGCACATGCTTCTCAAATTGTTTGACAAGCTACCGTGACCTAAAGGAACAAAGCGCAAGGGACATCTCATCGAAACAAGGCAGAAGTCTCCAGACCCCATCAGGTCAGTTAGTTGAAAGAACACCAACCTGGCATTTTATGTGTTAACCCAAGAGTGCGGCAGAGCTCAGGTGCCTGCCTGCGGTGAGCAACTGCAAGAACAAACTTGCAGAGTTCTTCTTCATCAAACTCCGAAGCAATCCTAAAAGTTGCGAGGAGCTGCAAGAATGCCTCTGCTTCCAATGAATTTCCATTGGCAGCATCTATGCCTGCATTAGCCAACTTAGGCTTCCACTCATCAGCGATTGCCTTGGCTTGGTGCTTGGACTCGGGGTTCAGAAGGTGATCACCCCCTGGGTCAACCCTTGCCAATAAGGCAGTCATGGCTTCCAAAAACATCACACAGGATTTGCGCATGCCCTGAAGGGCAGCATCCCTCTTATCCATTGGTAGGGTAGTCTCATCGGGGGGGTAAAACCCCTCCAGTGAATCCAGCACCAAACGGGCTGGTTCAGTTGCACTTTCTAGTGCAACAGAAAGTTCCTCACGGATGGCATTTAGATATTTTTTATTCTCCATAGTATAATTCAGAAGCCCTTTTGCATCCATCTGCCGGCAAAATTGTGTCAGCTCTGGGCGTGGCTTAACCTCAACAGCCACGCCTTCAGCATTTTCACCGGTTTTAAGAGAAGAATCATCCTCAGGGGAATTCATATCACCCTGAGAACTGCTTACCTTGTCTTTGCTGTCCCCATCATCAACAGGCTCCACAGATGTTGGCAGGTGATTTGCTCGTGCCTCCGCAATTGCAGTAACAGCGGCATCTTTTAGCTCCTGCACACGGTCCAAAAGGGCTTGCTCTTTCGCATTGACAGCTGCCACTTTCTCTGCAATCAATGAATGAGTTTCAGCTTCTTTCTCCTCAAATTCCTTCTCCTTTGCTTGAAGCTCTTCAAATTTGTTCTTCAACAATGTCTCAAGGTTGCGGAAGTGTTCTTCAACTTCCATCCATCGAACCTTATCCTTAGAAGCATCTTTGTGAGCTTCAAGCTCAAGAAATGCATAGCCAAGCTGATCTATCAGAGAGGATGTTGTATCTTTTGCCCCAGCTTGCTCTATATCAGCCATGGCCACGCAAAGTGCTCAACAAAGCTTCAAGAAAATGCTACAAAAATAATTTTAAAAAAGAAGTAGAAAGATTAGCAATACAAGACAAAATGTAATTTAATGAGCTTGTGGATATAACCCCTACTATATCTGTATCTATACAAGTTCACACAGAAAATTTACAACCCTCGTGCATAAGTAGTGAGGTAAGATTATTATTCCTTCTCAATCACCATATGGATTCTGAAACCCATCCTGTATGAACTTCCATATTCCATAGCTTTATCATGAAAAAAACAAAAAAAAGAAACACACATACATACACGCACTAGCATTTCCCTTTTATTTGATTAGTATCAAAATCTCCAATGAAAGGGAAAGCCATGTCAATTTGTTTTTTTTATAATTAATAAAGAGATTTTATTACCAAGAATAGGCACAGCCGCACAGCCCAAGTACACAGGAAGTGTATACAAAGGAAAAACCTACTGCACTCTAGAAGCAGGAAAAAGACTAAAACAGATTCAGTACATTATCATCATCCCTTACAAAAATCCTAGCCCACAAACACAAAGTAGAAAAGAAAAAATTTCCGAAGTTCTCCAAGAGAACACTCTGTCTTCAAAACATCTCTCATTCCTTTCCAGCCAAATACACCACATTAAACACAAAGGAATCATATTCCATCTGGCAGCTACACATTTCCTTTCCTCAAAATCTCTCCAACATGCAAGAAGATCTACAACTTCCTTTGGCATCACCCAATATAAACATGTCCGACTCACAACCTCATACCATAAAGACTTTGCCACCTCACAATAAAGAAAGAGATGATTTATAGATTCACCATCCTTCTTGCACATGACACACCAATCAGCAATGCACATACCACATTTTCTAAGGTTATCCGTGGTCAAAACTTTCCCTAGAGCAACCTTAGTAGGAACCTTCACTCTCCAAATGGTTTTCCAAGGGAAAACACAACCAGAATGACAAGTCAGAACCTTATAAAAAGAACTAACAGAAAACCTGGGCTTTCCAGTATGGTCCCACAGTAAATTGTCCTCTCTTTCCCTGCATCACTTTTGAATTATAAATTCTTCCCAAAAAATTAGAAACATCATTCACTTCCCAATCATTTACCTCTTTGATAGAGTCAACATTCCACATAATATTATTATCCATGTGTTGGAAATAATGTGCCGCAGCAGCATTTTGATCCCTTGTAATCCTAAAAAGAGAGGAAATCAGATTTTGATGAGGACATCTATTATTGTTATTTTATTAATGTTTTATTTATTTTATTTAGGGTTTGTATTACCCTACTATTTAAGGACATCTTCTATTATTGTTATTTTATTAATGTTTTATTTAGGTTTTGTATTACCCTACTATATAAGGACTTGTAAGGAAACATTGGAACAATAGGTTTTGAATTGAGAATTGAGCGCTTGTTACAGCCGCCTCCTT
Source organism: Juglans regia (assembly GCF_001411555.2). Lineage (NCBI taxonomy): Eukaryota > Viridiplantae > Streptophyta > Magnoliopsida > Fagales > Juglandaceae > Juglans > Juglans regia. The sequence continues at coordinate 1,096,735 of NC_049907.1, forward strand.
CCAACCCCTTGCTCTTTATGTTCTTCTCCCTCTCTTATCTTCTGGTTTCTCTTCTTTTCTTTCCGTTGTTATCCCACTTCTCTTCTCATTTCTATCCTACATCATATTTGGTATCAAAAGCCGATTCTATTGTTTTCTCAAACAGTAGAGTAATTTTCGGTACCCAGTTTTTGTTCATCATTTTCGACAACCCACGAAGCCCAACTCCATTTCGCCCCCTGCTTTCATCGCCGCCACACGCCACTGACTAGTAAGCTACGCTACCTCCACCTCTAAATCTGGTTTCTCTCTCTCGGCCTTCTCTCCCCCTCTGGTTTCCCTCTCTCGGCGTTCTCTTCCCTTGCATCGAGCCCCACTACCCACCGCCCAAAAAATAAAAAACACAGACCTCGCCAAAACCACCAAACCTAAGGCAGACGATGCCGGAAACACAAAATCTCAGCTCTGATTCTTCTCCCTCTAGCAGACGTCTCTCTCTCTTTTGGTCTCTCCTCTCACGCGACTCCCAATGCAGAAATACCCAGAGACAAGGTGCGGCAAAACGAACGAAAGAAAGAAAGAAAGAAAGAAAGAAAGAAAGGGTGCACCATCAGAAGTTTTTTCCTTTTGCGTGACTTCTTTCACCGACTGTGCATAGTTCTCAACAAGCAAAGGGAGTTTTGCTATCTCTTTTGGTTTTTACACTATCAGTTCATTTTAAAAGTGTATCAATTGTTTCTATGCGCTGCTATTACCGTAGTGAATTTAGCCACACCCATATTTGCTACGACCAAATTTATCCAACACTTAGATTTTGTTTTACTTCCTATTTCTTGTGTTCCCATTCTCACTTCCATAGCCTGAACCTTTACTTTTCATCTTTGCATTAATTGCCCTTCCAAAAAATATATATATATATCAACATTACTATGTGATTGGATTTGTTCGATTAGCATTTGACCATTGCTTTGTTATTTTAAATATCAACATTATTTGTTTGCCGTATTTTGGATTTACTTAATCCCAAAAAAAAAAAAAATTGTTCAGGTGATTTTTCATTGTTTGCACTTATTGTTCATTGATTTCTTCATTGCACTTCATTTAGCTGGTGTTGCATTGCATGCAATTGCGTAGTGGTCGTCTTGTCACCTCTAGTTCTAGTACCTTTACCATGGATCCTTCCCAATTTGATGCCCTCACCAAACAATTAGCTCAACTAGCCAATAACCAACAACATGTACAGACTCAATTAGCTGCTATCCAAACTGAGATGGCCGCTACTCATGAGGAGAATAGGGACCTAGCTGTTAGGTTGAACAATTTTGAGGAAACCCCTCGTTCGTCTGACAACTCTGAAGCGTCCCAAAATAGACATTATCATCGTCAACGAGGTGATCAACAACATGTTAGACGTGATCGTGGGAGTAGGGATTATGATCGTGAGCAAGAACGAGACCATTACCGTCAGGGTACTCAGTCTCCTGCTCGCCATGAAGAGCGATTATTTAGAAACATTAAGCTAGAGGCCCCTACTTTTGATGGTTGTCTAGATCCTCGATTTTTTACTCAATGGGTTAGGGATATGGATCGTTTCTTTACTTGGTATAAAGTCCCTGAGGATCGGAGAATTCAATTTGCTAGTCTAAAATTAACTGGCACTGACCAACTCTTTTAGGAAAGTGTAGAGGATCTCCTCGAGAGGCATCATGCGCCTCCTATTGGAAGTTGGGAAGAAATTAAACTTCTTCTTCAAGAGAAGTACCTGCCACAATCTTACAGGGGTAATTTGTTGGACCAATGGAATGCCCTCACACAGGGCAATCGGCCAGTGACTGAGTATGTCACTCAATTTGATAAATTCTGAATGAGATATCATATAGTTAAGGATGAGGCCATGACTTTGAGTAGGTTTAGACAAGGCCTAAAAGATGATCTTAGGCGCAAGCTTGTCCTTCAGGGTGTCACTACTCTTAACCACGCTTACTCTTTAGTCTGAGACTATGAGTCGATTATGAGGACTCCGTATGGAAGGCGTGGTGACTACCGCCCTCCCATCACCCCAGCGCCTACTCTTTTCCCTAAGTCTCTCCTAGGGCCTCCACCATCTAATGTTTCCCCCGTATGGAAAAATAAAGGTAAAGGTCCTGAAATTTCCAAGACTTCCTCCCGCTTGCAGTGCTTCAAATGTGCAAGCGCTTCAAATGTAAGGGTTTTGGCCACATTTCTTCCAATTGTCCTAGTCGAACCCTAGTCATTGAGGAACATGAGGGTGTGGTTGATGAACCGTTAGAAGATCAAGTTTATGAGCCTAAGCTTGAGGAGTTTGATGATTTAGGTGATGATGAGGATACCTTCTTAGGTTGTATCCAGACCCTTCCTGTGGATCTAGGTTATGTGCCCCTTGCTCCTGACACACCCCGATTAAGTATTGTACGTTGTACCCTTACCCAACCCAAAGGTGCTAATGATTGGCGTCGTCATGCCATTTTTCATACTTATATCAAAATCAATGATAAGGGTTGTAAAATCATTGTGGATAGTAGGAGTTGCATTAATGCGGTTTATGTGGCTACTGTGTCCCATCTTGGGTTGCAACCAGTGCCTCACCCTCAGCCGTATAGTGTCTCTTGGGTTTATACTTCTTCCATAACTGTGAAAGAGCATTGTCTGGTGCCTATCCAGTTCTTAGAATATAAAGATCGCATATGGTGTGATGTCATTCCTATAGATGTCGGTCATGTCATTCTTGGTAGGCCTTGGTTATTCAACTTAGATGTGACTATCCATGGTCGATCCAATTCATGTTTCTTTGTGTTTAATGGAAAGAAGATTCATCTTAACCCTTTACGCTCAAAACCTGTTGGCTCACAGCAAGCAAAAAAAATTGTGGAACGAAAAGGGCTAAATATCATTAACTCTACGGAGTCTGAGCGTGCACTCGTGGGTGATTATGTTGTGTTTGTTGTGGTTGTTATAGAGGTTCCGTTGGAATCTCCAATAGTGGCCCTTGATGAGGCTCAGTCGTTTTTTCAGGAGTTTCGGGATGTCTTCCCTGAGGACCTCCCTGGCCACTTACCCCCTCTACGATATATTCAACATGCCATTGATCTTGTCCCAGGAGCGTCCCTTCCAAACTTGCCTCATTATAGAATGAATCCCACTGAACATGCTGAGCTCCAGAGGCAAGTGGGTGAACTCCTTCACAAAGGCTTTATCCATGAGAGTTTAAGTCCTTGTACAGTTCCTGCCCTTTTAACTCCTAAGAAAGATGGTTCTTGGAGGATGTGCATTGATAGTCGTGCCATTAATAGGATCACAGTGAAGTATCGATTTCTCATCCCTAGACTTGATGATATGTTGGATATGATGATTGGTGCCACAATATTTTCTAAGATTAATTTAAAGAGTGGGTATCACCAAATTAGGATTCGCCAAGGTGATAAGTGGAAAACTGCCTTCAAGACGAATGATGGCCTTTATGAGTGGTTGGTCATGCCTTTTAGACTAACCAATACCTCGAGTACTTTTATGAGAGTGATGACACAAGCTCTTCGGCCTTTCATGGATAAGTTCCTCGTCATCTACTTTGATGACATTCTCGTTTACAATAACACTAAGGAACAATATCTAGATCATCTCACACAAGTTTGTTCCACCCTTCGTGAAACAAATTTGTATGCTAATGTGAAAAAATGCTCTTTCTTCACCAATCGAGTTGTCTTCCTAAGATTCATTGTGCCTTCTACAGGAGTATCTGCTAACCCCACAAAGATTCAGGCCATTGTTGGTTGGCCTGAGCCCAAGACTATACATGACGTCAGGAGTTTTCATGGTCTAACTACCTTTTATCGTCGTTTCATTAAGGGGTTTAGCACAATCATGGCTCCTATCACGGAGTGCATGAAGAGAGGTGAATTTCAGTGGACATCAGAAGTGGCTAAGGCTTATAAGTTAGTCAATAAGCGAATGACGGAAGCTCCTGTCATGCGACTTCCCGACTTCTCCAAAGTTTTTGAGGTCAAGTGTGATGCCTCAGGGGTAGGAATAGGTGGGGTCCTTAGCCAATAATGCCACCCTATTGCTTATTTCAGTGAGAAGTTAAATGATGTCAAACAACAGTACTCTACTTATGATAAGGAATTGTACGCGGTTGTGCAAGCTTTGCGCTATTGGCGCCATCATTTGTTGCTCCAGGAGTTTGTTCTTTATTCGAACCATGAGGCCCTCTGCTACCTTAACTCCCAGAAAAGATTGAATTCTAGGCACGGCCATTGGGTTGAATATTTGCAAGCTTATTATTTTGCTTTGAAGCATAGGAAGGTGTTGAGAACCAAGCAGTTGATGCCTTGCGCCACCGCATCTCCCTTTTGTCTATCATGAATGTAAAGGTCATAGGTTTTTAAAGACTTAAGGAAGAGTATGAGTGTTATCTTGATTTTAGGGATATTTTTCTTGATTTGCAAAGCAGACAGTCGGATACCACTGATGGTTTCGTCTAGAGGCTGGTTATCTTTTTAAAACCAATAAGTCGTGCATCCCTCGGACTTCAGTAAGAGACTTTATAGTTTGGGAAATTCATGCCGGAGGCTTGGCCGGACATTTTGGATGTGACAAGACCATAGAATAGATTGACCATAAAAGAGATTGAGCATCAATTCTATTGGCCCAGCTTGAAAAGAGATATGGCTAAGATAGTTAGCACCTGTAACACTTGTCAATTGGTCAAACAAAAGCGACAAAATACTGATCTCTACACACCCCTTCCTGTCCCTAGTTGTCCTTGGCAAGACGTCAATATGAATTTTGTGTTGGGACTTACACACACTCCAAAGAGATATGTTTCTATTTTTGTTGTAGTAGACCGTTTCTCGAAAATGGCTCACTTTATCCCTTGTAGCAAAACTTCAAATGCGTCTAAGGTCGCTAGGTTGTACTTTAATGAGATTATCAAGTTGTATGGTCTTCCTAAGACTATTGTTTCAGATAGAGATGTTCGTTTCACTAGTCATTCTTGGAGAACCCTAAAGCATATGGTTGGCACTAAAGTGAAATTCTCCACTGCTTACCACCCTTAGACAGATGGTCAAACTGAACTTGTTAACCGCAGTCTTGGCAACTTATTAAGATGCCTGGTCCAGGAAAATCTTAGGAATTGGGATTTGATCCTCCCTACAGCTCAGATTGCATATAACAGTTTTGTGAATCGGTCTATAGGTATAAGTCCCTTTGAAGTTGTTCATGACTACAAGCCTAGGAAGCCTTTAGACCTTATTCCCATGTCTCCACATGCTAATGTGTCTGTGTTGGCTGAGACATTTGTTCAACATCTTCATGACTTGCATATTGAGATCAATAAACAACTTGAGACCAGTAATGCATCATATAAACTTCGAGCTAATTTACATAAATGACATGTTGAATTTATGGTTGGGGATTATGTTATGATCCGAATTAGACCGGAACGACATCCACCTAGATCCGCTTCCAAATTGCAGGCACGTAGTGCTGGTCCTTTTAAAATTTTAAAGCGTGTTGATCCAAATGCATATATCATTGATCTTCCATCACATTTCGGTTACTATACTTTCAATGTTGAGGACTTAGTTGCTTACAAATGCCATTTCAATCCCTCCAGTGATCCTTTTCTACCTCCATCTATGGACCTTGACCCTGAACCTTTTGTCACTCTTAATCCAATACCATTTATCACAGGTCACAGTACACAAAGATAAAATTGATACTATTCTAGATGAACAGATTGTATTGACCAATGATGGAGAGGTTTAGCGTTTCCTTGTTCGTTGGGTAGATCGACCAGATTCTGACTGTACATGGTTTCCCAGAGAGACACTCCAGCAGCTTGATCTAGATTTATTGGAATTTTATCGGAGCCAGCAGGATCTTACTTTGCCCGGGCCACCAGCCACCTGTTTCGGAGAAGTTGGTAGGGACAACAGACTCAAGCCTCCACTCACACGTGTTTATAGTCGTCAGAAGAAGCACGACCACTTAGCTTATGGTTGGGTAATTAATTGCAGCCTTAGTGTGTGTAATGCCCAATAGAAAGCTCAAACCACATAGCCTATACTCCAAAAGGATTAGTCAATGATACAATTGGAACCCCATTGGAACCTTATAAAGAGCAAGAACTTCTCCTTCCCAAGCAATGTGGGATCTCATACACCACCTATCATTATCCATATCATATGGGATATCACAGTGTGACTTGTCAACTCGACAGAGTCGAGTTTTCTTCCACCCCGGGAGAGTTGATGAGGACATCTATCTTGTTATTTTATTAATGTTTTATTTATTTTATTTAGGGTTTGTATTACCCTACTATTTAAGAACATCTTCTATTATTGTTATTTTATTGATGTTTTATTTAGATTTTGTATTACCCTACTATTTAAAGACTTGTAAGGAAACATTGGAATAGTAGGTTTTGAATTGAGAATTGAGCGCTTGTTACAGCCGCCTCCTTCCAACCCCTTTCTCTTTGCTTTCTTCTCCCTCTCTACTCTTCTGGTTTCTCTTCTTTTCTTTCCGCTATTATCCCACTTCTCTTCTCATTTCTATCATCAAATTTGGGAGCTGATTCCCCACACCAAATATCATGTCAAAAAAGAATCATCTTCCCTTCCCCCACCTTAAATGTAATGTTTCGAAAACTCCCCCCAACCTTTCCTAATGAACTTCCATAAACTCACCCCCATACGTTCCTCTAAATTCATTAAAACACCAATCCCCCCACCCACTCTGATATTTTACAGCAACAACATTCTTCCATAAAGCATCTCTCTCTAAATGATCTCCAAAGTCATTTTCCAAAAAGTACTTTGTTAAACATCCTCAAATTTCTCACCCCCAATCCTCCACAAGAAATTGGTTGACAAACCTTGTAAGTTGTTCCAACTAACCAAATGAAGCTTTTTCTCCTCTCTTATACCTCCCCATAAGAAATTGCGACAAATTTTCTCAATTCTTTTTGCAACCCCTGCTAACAAAGGGAAAAGTGAAAGAAAATACGTGGAAAGATTAGACAGCGTACTCTTTATCAAAGTAATTTGTTCCCCCTTTAGACAAGCATAGCTTTTTCCTTCCAACCAACCTTCTCTTGATCTTCTCAATCACCCCTTCCCATATAAAAACTAATTTGTGAGAGGCACCCAACGGAAAAACAAGATACTTCAGTGGCAGCGAAGAAATCTTACACTCCAAAATATTAGCCAAATCTGAAATTGGCTACTGCACCCACTGGAACAATTTCAGACTTGTTAAGATTAATCCTTAGACCCGAGATAGCTTCAAAACATAACAACAATGCTCTTAAAGATCGAAGTTGTTCTTGATTAGGTTCACGAAAATTAACGTATCATCAGCAAAGAGAAGATGAGATAATTTAATGCTATTCCAATCCTCATTTCCCACCTCAAAACCCGACAAGAACCTTCCTTCTACCACCACTTCAATCATTCTACTCAACGCATCCATAACAAAAACAAATTATAAAGCACTTGAGGAACAATTTAGAGCACTTTTAATAGCTATAGAGGCTGGTCAACCTCTTTTGGCTAGATCTGCTGCTAAGAAGGAGAGGGAATTGAAGAGATTATCATGCTCTATAAATTATAATTCAAAGGGCGGAAGTGCCTTTAGAGATAAAGGCAAGGAAAGGGCTGTCTATAGTCAACCATGAAACCAACGATCATATCTTGGAATGTAAGGGGGCTGAACGACTATAGAAAACGCTTTCAGATAAAGAATTTGTTCCGTAAGTGGAGGACCGATGTTAATTGTTATTTGTTTTCAAGAAACTAAGTTGAAAATGTCTATAGTCATCCACCTCAAAGCCATGTCAAACTAATGGGTGAATTGCATATCTTACCCTAAATTCTAGGACATTCCATTGCCCCACCCACTAAGCAATAGCATCCTTTGCACTTTATATTCAGAAACCAAATTTCTCCCTGTATTTAAAATATTTCAATTGCAGTCATCTTTAGGTCTAGTTTCCATGTGATCGCTGAAGAAATAAAATAAAAATAAGCATGTGTGCACGTCATGACATCACAAGCATATAAATCTAGCCATCACTATAACAAACAAATGGAGAGCTTTAATGATAAGGCAACATTGCAAATGACTTCTTTTTTTTGTGGTCGATTGCTCAAAATCAAAGTTTAGGTGAGGCATTGCTATCAACCTCACCTCATACCCCATGTGAATATACCCACATAATAATATCTCTCAATCTTACCCATTAAAGTGCAGCCTATTGCTCAAAGGACAAGCTTGGGATAAGCTGTAAACTCAGACATTCTAGGTTTGCCTGAATTACCTAATACACATTTCTGACGAGCACGATTATGTATCCGGGATTTACTCTCCCTCAATCTTAAAATTAATACAAGAATGCATTGTGCATAAGTGAAGATCTCCAAACCTAGTCTGCCAGTGGCTTCGTGCCTTCCAACAAGTACACAAAGGAAGATCTCCAAAGCTACTGTATCCTCAAGGACTAGTCACTCAATGAAGTGACTTCTTCCTTTAGTACCATAAAAAAATTAGGAAAAAAACACTCCATTATTGCTTATTTTACATTTCCTAGTAGCTCAATTCAATTCCTACAAACTTCAGTTGCATACCAGAGTTTCTGATTTCTTTTGGATAAGTGACATGAGTTTTTGTAACGAATAAAAGACGAAGGGAAGTATACAAGAGAAAACCCAAAATCACGAATTTCCCCCTCGGAAGCTCACCATTCTTCGCCACCAAAAAAGATAGCAAATACAGAAGGAACCTATGACTGAGGAAATGAAATTTTCAAATCCCTAAACCAATTGCGCGGAATACAGATAGGGTAAAGTCAGACTATTAAAATAGAAAAAAAAAATAGCATCGAATTAGAGAAGGTGGAGAGGTAGGGAAAGAAAGAGAATACCGTACCTGTACAGATGCCAGAAAAAGAACACAAATGCGAGGCTGTTACAGAGACTGTCTCTCGAAGTCGAAGCGAGTTCAACTCTCACTCAGTGAGTCACAGGTTACGAAATAGAAGCAATTTCGAGGTCGAGTTTAGCTGCAGCAGCATGAACCCTAAAACGCTCGCTCTGTTGTTGTGACGAGGGTCGATTCTTATGTCGTTTTGTACACCTACTGTGGTCTATAATCCAAGCCGTAGGCCTTTTTTTTTCTTTTCTTTTTTTCATTTTCTTTTTTGTTTATTGTCTAAACGGTTGTCCGTCGTCTCAACTTCCAGCGTCCAAAACTAGCAAAGCAGTAAGATCTCCCGCGTCCATTATACTTTAATTTAAGAGTTTTACTACTCATTATTTTTATACATTACACACTATATTTAAAAATAAAAAATAAAAAATTAGTTGCATTCTTCATAATTAATTGATTTTATCTAATCTTTATTCATAAATCACACATTTCGTAAGAGAAAAAATAAAAAATTTATGTGTAATGCATTATATGAGAATAATGAATATAATTTTTCTTAATTTAATGATTCATTATATTAATTAAATTAAATTAAATAAATTATATTAATCTGAATAATTATATTCATTCTTTTTGGCAACTTCAACAGCCTATTGCTTAAGGCCTCACTTATTTTCATAATTTATCTCAACTCATCTCAGCTAATTATTATAATTTTTTTAAATTTCTACACAAAATAAAATAAACAATTCAATTTTTTCAAATCTTAAAATAAAAATAATATTAAAAAAAATATTATAACAATATTTTATTCAATTTTTAACTTTAATCTCAACTCATCTCATCTGTAAAAATAAACGAAACAAATCGACAAGATAAACGGAATATGGTTATTGAGTGTATTCACAATAATAATGCATAGAATCATTTTATAAATTACACAATGATCTTATTTTTATCTTACTATGAAGAGATCACATCAACATATAAATCTTTATTTTAAAAATATAAATGATGACCTAAAGATAATAGAAAATATTTCATTTTACACAATAAATTATAAATAGAATAAGGGCTAGTTTGGTTATACAAAACTAAACTATCTCATTTTGATTTTATTTTATATAATCATTATAATTTTTTTAAATTTTTATATAAAATATAATAAATAATTTAATTTTTTTTAATTTAAAATAAAAATGATATTATAATAATATTTTATTTAATTTTTAATAAAATATGTTATCTAAATTGTGTAACCAAACGAATCGGAATGTAATTTGCAGAATTACTCATATACTAAAAAAGTCTAATGTGCAGCGAAAAAAAAAGGAAGGAATAGATCCAATGAGAAGTAATATTCTACTATAGCAAAAAGTATATACCATTACCACCTAGAAGTCCATAGTCCTCCGACTCAACCATGATACGTGGCACATGCAACCAAAATCAGGTAGGCATTATATAGTATATGGTATAATATATATACACTCCACTAATATTTTCCTAATTCCTTGAACTCATAACCGAAGAATTTAATCAAATTTTGGTGTGTACCGACATGATTGTCGCAGACATCCAAAATCCTGTCAAGGTTGCCTCCTCAACTATTTTGCTAAACCCACCTCATCTGTATCATTCAAGAATTTGTAGACATGGTTAGATCCAAACTTTGGATCATTGTCCAAGAGCTCTTAGGATCAAACCCATTATTTTTGCACTATGATTTATGCACATGAATGACATTACCATTTTTCTATATGATTTCAAATTTTCAATGTTATTGGATGCCTGAACAAGATTTATCCTCGATACAATTTTTCGAGAGATTTAGGTCTAGTTTAGATACTGAGAATAACTCATTACTATTCATTATTTTATTATTACTTTTCATGAATTTTTTATTACTATTCACTATTATTCAATATTCAATCATTACTTTTTATTACTATTTACAAAATATCTGAGAATACCTCACTACCCAAACAAGACTCATCTCTCTATACCGTGTGAGGAGCATTGCATCTAGAGGTGTAAAAAAACTAGAAAAATTGGAAAATCAAACCGGACCAGCTCGAACCAGTCCGATTTTATAATATATATATAATTATAATTTGTATATAATTATATATATTATAAAATTTATAATATATAATTAGATATTCTAGTTTTTTTTTAAACCCCTAGATGCAATGCTCCTCACACGGTGTAGAGAGAGATTTATTGTGTTTGAGTAGTGAGGTATTTTCAGATATTCTGTGAATAGTAATGAAAAAATAATAATAAAATAATGAATAGTAATGAGTTATTCTCAATACCTAAACTAGACCTAAATCTCTCGAAAAGTTGTATCGAGGATAAATCTCTTTCAAATTTTCAATGTTATGGGATGTCTGAACAAGATTGATCCTTGATACAACTTTTCGAGAGATAAGGTCTAATTTGGGTACTGAAAATAACTCAATACTATTCATTATTTTATTATTATTTTTCATGAACTTTTTATTACTATTCACTACTATTCAATAATTATTTTTCATTATTATTTACAGAATATTTGAGAATACCTCACTACTCAAACACAACAATCATCTCTCTACACCGTGTGAGGAGCATTATTTTATAATATATATAATAATACAAATTATAATTATATATAATTACATCTATTATAAAATCGGACTGGTTCGGGCCGGTCCGGTTTGGTTTTCCGATTTTTCTAGTCTTTTTTATACCCTAGATGCAATGCTCCTCACACGATATAAAGAGATGATTTTTGTGCTTTGGTAATAAGGTATTTTCAGATATTCTGTAAATAATAATAAAAAGTACTGATTGAATATAGAATAGTAGTGAATAGTAATAAAAAGTTCGTAAAAAGTAATAATAAAATAATGAATAATAATGAGTTATTCTCAATACCCAAACTAGACTTAAATCTCTCGAAAAGTTATATCGAGGATAAATCTCTTTCAAGCATCCAATAACATCGAAAATTTGAAATCATACAAAAAAATGGTAATGTCATTCATGTGCATAAATCATAGTGCAAAAATAATGGGTGTGATCCTAAGAGCTCTTGGACAATGATCCAAAGTTTGGATCTAACCATGTCTACAAATTCTTGAATGATACAGATAAGGTGGGTTTAGCAAAATAGTTGAGGAAGCAACCTTGACAGGATTTCGGAGGTCTCCGACAATCATGTCGGTACACCAAAATTTGATTAAATTCTTCGGTTATGAGTTCAAGGAATTAGGAAAATATTAGCGGAGTGTATATATACCATTTGCATCCAAGTACAAAGATGGTGGTTTTATTCCAAAGAAGAATGAGCAGCCAATGTTAATTGTGTTGCAACTACAGCTAAATGCCACATAGCCTCAAAAGCAGGCTCCTGCGGCCTTGATTTCTTCAATATATAAACAAATTCTATCATACACAATATTATGCCACTGATTTCACATTTGTACACAACTCATCTATGTTTAAAGATTGAGGGTCAAGCTTTATCAGACAAGTCTTCTGTGCAAATGCAGTCTGACAGCACTTTCTCAATCTGGCAGTTATTAACACTGTATGTTTAAATATCCTGCAATTGAAACCGGCAATGGAGATTGGTTACTCAATTTTCTGCCTCTGTAACACTCTTGGGTTGGCGGCACCAACTTGAAAAGGTGACTCCCCGAGATACAAGGTAAATTATAAATGCAACATATGCAGCTGTAAACACACCCACAACAGAGCCAAACAACACCCCGTTCACTTCAGAGTTGAAGAAGTCAACCAAAAGATACCCATTAATCACTATCACCAGTGCTGCCACGAGCCATGCCGCCATCTGTAAGTAAAAGATAGAGTTAAGAGCGGGCGAGTCCTTAGACCATTACTAACTTAATTCTGATCACTGTACAAGAAAAAGAAAGTCTAAGCAGCATGACTAGCAAGTGAAGAAAAATAAGGAGTGGAGAGTATTCTTAGCATATTCACTTGCAAGGTAAATTACCAAAAAACAACCAAATCAGTATCAAACAAACCTACAGACATCTCATTAACAACTCCAACCCAAATCGAACCCTTTGTTATGAGTTACCACCAGAGTCAGATTAGCGCATCAAATGTGGGTAAGATAATGGAAGCATCCGTCATTTATAACAAAAGATTCAGTTACCCTCTACTCAAATTACTTAAAAATAAACATGAGACACTGCCTGTGTATGTTTATATGCATGTATGATGCATCAAGTCGGTAACATTAACAGGAACTGAGAAAGAGGATAAACCGATTGCCAATCGTGCAAGGTATGTTCATAGGAACATAGGCACAGACTAGAGAGAAATAATTAAATGTACAACGAAGACATCAGACTGGGTATGTTATACTTAGTGATAAAGAAACACCATTCCCTCTTAATCAAACCCAGACAACTTCTCAACACACAAAATAACATGCAGACAGCAGTTGACAGCGATGAATATATCCTTGACATTACCCTTTGACTCTCTAAAGAATGAAGCCATTTAAAGACTGAAAATTTATACTAGATAACAATCCATACTGAACTCTGAAGCAGAGGAAAGATATAGAGACTGTGAGTGTTCTACAAGATCCCCTGAAATTAATGACTCAAGGCCAAGTCAACTGAGGATTTCTGTAAAATGTAAAAAACTGAAAATGGTAGGGTTTTAAGCTGCGGACGGAGAATAAAAAGATTAACATACCTTGAGTATAGGACCGATTGTAAAAGAGCCCATGATCTGCTCCTTTGATACCAAACAAAGCAGAGGGATAAGTGCAAAGGGAATCTGGACTGACTGAAGCACATTAAGCCATTCATTTAAATTATCCAATGTACCCCCAGAAGTGTCAAAGACAAGAGCAACTATCATCGTTGGGACAATTGCGCAGCTTCGAGTGATCAATGCCCTAACCCATTTTTTCAGCCTCAAGTTTAGGAAACCTCCCATTATAAACTGCCCTGCATAAGTACCAGTAATAGTGCTGCTTTGGCCAGCTGCTAATAACCCAATACCCCAGATATATAAAATCGGAAAAAATCCACCCCCGTATTTTTCTTGAAGATACTGCCCTGCATTTAATAGGCCTATGCTATTGGCTATTTCTGTACCATAAAACCCTTGGGCAAACACAGTTGTAACAAAGAGATTGATAATGAATGATACAAAAAGGGCAACACTTGACTCAATAGAATAGTAATTAAGAGCTTCTTGGATTCGGCCTTTCTTGCTATGGTCAATCTCCCTTGATTGCACGAGAGCCGAGTGCAAGAAAATATTGTGAGGCATAATAATGCAACCCACAACTCCAACAGCCTGCTGTATTGTTTTGGAGCTCAGTTTTGGAATTAAAACACCTATGAAGACGTATACAGTTGACCTTGTGTTAGTGCAAGGCAGAATAATAGTTTGAAACTTGCATAAATATAAAAACAAATTAGGTAGAAAAAGATTCTGAATAATTAAAAGCATATTCTTACCAAGAAGAAGTTCTATGCCGCTGGGCTTTGCTTCGCCAAACATCCAAGCAAATGAGACTGCCATTGTCGCAATGAGAACGGCAAAGACGGCTTCCAATTTCCTTACACCGTAGTTCTCAAGTAATAGGAAGATAAAACTGTAAAAAGGCAAAAAAACAAGCATTCTTGTTAGAGCTATAATTTTGCCAACAAAGGAATATGCACGATTCAGTTGCTGACAAAATTAAAAGAAAGAAAATTCATATGTAAAACAATTTTGTTTTCTTAATGACAAAACAACATTTCTTTCACTTCGACACTAAACAGAACCTGATTAAACTATCCAGCATGATACAAGAGAATTTTCTTAATTTTTTTCCATCTTCTTTGGTGAAACGAAACTCAGTTTTCCGGGAAATCAACCAGAAATATCGTTTGTGAGCCACCCTATATAATTCATTATTTGTTTATTTTGAGATCAGGCTATACCCAACGAAAAACTTGGAAAAACCTTCTACTACCTCGAAGACCCAAAATATATTCAAGTGAATATCCCTTCTAAAACCCAGTAGAGCGTCAAACATGATCTAATCAGCGGGAAATCCGACAAAAAAGTGTGAAATGAAGGAGTCCTCAACTTCAAATTCAAATGTTTTGCAAGACAAAACCCAAAAGGCGTCAAATTCATTAGAACCGAAACAAAAATATGGTTGTAACAATCAAAACCAGCACAACACCACCAAAAGGAAATATAATTCAGAAAAAAGAAATCATGGGCATAAGTAATTGATTACCAATCAAGAGCGGTTATGATGACCCCAGACCAGAGAGGCAAAAATCCATTACTCAAAATGTTAATAGCAATTGCACTGCCAATAACCTCCTGAATATCAGCCCCAATGAGAGCCAACTCGGCCATCACCCAAAGCACCAGCCTTGCCCATGCGGGGTACTCTTCCCTGCAGAGCTCGGCCAAGTGGCGCCCGGTGGCAACGCCGAGCCGAGCGGCCAGAAGCTGCACCAACAGCCCCATGGCTGTGGCCCACATAAGCAGCCACAGCAGCGAGTACCCGGCGATGGCGCCGGCCTGGAGATCCCCCTCCAAGTTCCCAGGGTCCAGGAACGCTATGCTCATCAAGAACCCAGGCCCCGTGAACAGCCAAAGCTTCTTCCACGAGAACGGCGGCACGCGGTCGGAGCCGGACCCGGAGTTTTCAGCCTCGTCCTCATCAATTCCGTCAATGAGGACTTTCTCATCCGAGTCGTAGGCGGTCTCTTGTTGGTCCTCATGGTCCGAGCCCACCAACAGTGGTCGCTGTTGCTCGGGGTCCTGGGGCGGCATCACACGCGTATTGGTTTCGGCCTGAGAAAGAGGACTGTTGAAACCGCCGGGAAATTGAGTTATGGTTACGCAGAGTGAAGGCTTTGGGACTTGGGAGTGGTACGCCCGGTGTTGATTTTATCGTCCAACAGGGACAACGTCATCGTAAAGCGAAGGAAATAGCTCCGAAAACTAGCCCGGGAGCTCTTTTTAACTTCAGTTTGACAACCATCACCATATTTTATATTTTATATTTTTTTAAATTTAAATATTTTTTAAATATTTTTTAAATTTATTTTTTTTAATTATTTCAAATTTTTTATTTATATAATAAATATTTAATAATAAAATAATAAAAATTAAAAATAATATAGAATATGAAATATTAAGAAGTTATGAAGATTTTTTATTTTAACTTTTACCTTTTTGGTTCTGTTTTGGATATATCTGGCAAGGGAATTTAGAATTCACAGCTTCTCTATTAGTAGCGAATGATAACGCGGCACGTGGAGATGTATTTTTAATATAAATCATTTAAAAAATGTTAAACATTTAATAATATTTATACCAATCATTGTTAAACTATATAACAATTTAAGAATAATTAAATATTATCATATTAGCCGAATTAAAAAGTAATAGAATAATGGTGTAGTTTTAGTTTCACTTAGTCAACATTCATGATACTATGGTCGATATCATGCATGGGCAATCCACTTATTTATTCCCTATTTCTTTGTTTGAAATTCTGACCAAGAAATCTTATCTTCTTCAATGTTCATGTTGCCGTTCTTCTTCTTCCTTTTTTTTTTTTTTTGTAACAGTAAAAGATAGAAATTTTAAATTCCAAACCTTTATTTTAAAAATTAAAAATATTATATCAATCAAATTACAGGCGTTTGGCCATGTTGCTCTCTTATATCATATAGTTTGCGTGCCATTTTACTACATTGTACATACACCTACCATCAAAGAGTTAATTTTAATTGAAATAAAATAATTTATTTCAAATTTTAGTATGCGTATCTAAAATCCTATGCATGATATATAATGTCTTAAAATTTTTAACAGATCAGCATAAAACCAAATCAACTTATAAAGTTTAAAACATAACAGAGTAAAATATCAATTTTTTAAAAAAGATTATTTTTTTCTTCAATTAAAGAGGGTGACAATATAATTTTATTTATTTATTTTTATTTTTAATATAAAATATCGAAGAGGAAAAAGTTTTGAGAAGTTCAAAAATCTCAAAATAAAGACCTTTTGAGAAACATTATTATTTCAAACTAAATATAAAAAGCTTACTAATGAGTAATAGAAATTTGATTTAGAAGATATATTCTCTTGAAATAATTTCATTTTATTTTTTTAAAATTTCTCTAACCAATCACTCTTAACTATTTTATAATTATCCATTTTCAAGCAAATTTTAAAAAAGATAATTACAAAAATAAATGGATCACAGTTCCCAATCTCATTCCCAAAATATCGCCTGAACTTTCGGTATCTATACGTGACTTTCATTTAAATTTTTCCTTAACAACATGGACGCGCCCACAAGTTGTAAGCTTGCTCATTACGATGATGTGCGACTGGTCCCAAGTCTTCCAGCACCATTTGATGGACCCCACGTGTGGATAAAAAGTCCACTTACTCTTTGTCCCCGCCAAACTGTGCGCGTGTAGGGACAACCAGTAAGCAGAAGTTTTTGTCGTGGAGGCTCGAGGGTGATCGTGCTTTCCTCTTGCCCCACCCTACCCTTTTGTCAGACGACAAAATTAATAATATAGATAATGATAAGTTCATTTATTTATTATTTTATAGTATATTTAAAATTTTTTATTTTCTTATTATTATTTTAAATATTTTTTTAATATTTTTTTCACATTTTTAATTATTAATACAAATTAAAAAATTATATAATTTTATTAATAATCATTTCTTTGTCTATTAAATAAAATAATTATAAAAGCTTATCATTATCCTAATAAGATTTTCGGATTTACTTTCCCTGTTGAACGCACGTGCCCATTCAACCTTTAATGAGACTATGTCCGTAAATAAAACAGTGCAGTGTTCCATTTCGTCTCAAAATCTTAGTGCAATTAGTTATTATATGGGCCAACGTAAAAATCTTTATTAACGTTCCGTTTGTATTGAAATATGAGATGAGATGATTTTAAATATATTAAATAAAATATTATTTTTATTATTATTAAAAATTTTAAAAATTAAATTATTTATTATATTTTATATAAAAATTTAAAAAAATTATAATAATAAAATAAGATGATATGACTTCTCAATCCGATTGTGGGTAGGAAATAATACATATATTATTTAAATATTAAGATTTTATTTATTAAATTTAAACTTTAAAATTTATCTTATAAATTAAATTATATCATATAAATATTTTATTAAATATATTCGTATCAATTTGATAATAAAATTTTTTAAAGTAAAATATATAAAAGAAGAAATAAATGATATTTTATGAGATAAATTTGAATTTATAAATGATATATAACTTAATATATTGGAATATTGCTTTTATTTAAAATGTTTTCAAAACAAATTGTGCAGTTGAGAATGGAGATTCCCTGGAAATAAAAGTAAGATGGTGAAAAAGAGTGGCCGATCGATCGCTTCTTAACCAAACAAAATAAAATAAAAATGGTTTTATACTTTTATTGCTTTCAAAAAGATCGGATCACGACAAAATGAGTTTCTGTGCTTCATGCTTTGTCACATTCCCAAACTCGCATCTAAGCCCATAAAGTTATCATGCAATCGCACTGTATACTTGTCTGAGAAATGCTATTTTAAAGGTTTTATATGATATAATTTAATATTTTTTAAATTAAATTATATCATATAAATAATATATGCTACAGAGATTTTAGAATATAATTATATAAATAAATTTTCAATAAGTTAAAACGTAGGTACAACCGTGTAGGGTAGGGTAGTCAATAGGCATTACAATATTAAATAAAAAAAATAAAAGAAAAGTGTTACAACACAAAAATTTGAATAAAAATAAATTTATAAACTAAAGGATTATATTAGATTTATTTTATTATAAAAATAATTTTATAATTCGATATATCACATTAAATTATATTAATTTATAAATTTATTTTTTTAAAATTATTTTATTACTACAACATTAAAAGAAAATCATAAATGGGCTGAAAGGTTGCGGAGTGCCCTCAAACACTCTGTCCTGATTTGCTTCAGTTTCAACTTTAATGTATATAAATAAAAAAAAAATGATATATATAAGTTTTAAATATATCATGCTTTAAAAAAAAAAAAAAAAAGATCACACCATGATAAAGTATGAAATTTTCTTTTTTCTTTGATATGATATATATTTTTACAAAATATTTATCCAAGATTTGTATCTAGAACTTATACTTAATGTTATTCATAAATAAATAAATAATAATTGCTGGATAAGACAGAACTACAAGCTAGCATGCATGGAGCACGTATTGTGCTATGAGTTTTGTTATAATCTTTACTATGCTCCATATTTTATATTTTTTTAAATCTTTTAAATTTTTAATATTTTTTATTTTTTATTTTTTTAAATTTATTCTTTTTAAATTATTTTAAATTTTTTATTCATTATTTATATAATAAATTTTTTTATAAAAAAAATTAATAAAAATTAAAAATAATATGAAATATGAAATGTTAAGAGATTGTAAAAATTTATTGTTGTGCTATTGCGGGCCCATGGTTTATACAACTTGGCCTCCCGCTCCATCAAGGGTCCCACTCATACAAACTTGCCCAATACTGATCATCGGAACCTTCTAGGAAACTTCGTTAAATAGCTGCTTTTGATATATATATTTTTTTTGGGTGATGCTACAGCCCCCGCTGGGGGCTCCCGCTGGGGGCTGTAGGATTATTTTATATATTTTTTATTTAAATAATTTTTTATATAGTTTTTTTAATATTTTTTAATATTTTAAAAAAAATAATAAATTTAAAATATTATTAAGAAAATATTTTTTTAATCAGAAAGTAAAAATATATATTTTCTTAATTACGAAGTAAAATAAAAAATATTTTTTTATAATTTTTTATTTTACTTCATGATTAAGAAAGTATTTTTAATAATATTATGATTTTTTTAAATATTTAAAATGTACATGCTACAGCTTCGCTGGGGTTCTTGTTGGGTTTAATATGTACTCTTTTATGTGTATTTTTTAAATTTATTTTTTATATATATTTTTTTTACAATTTTAAAAAATAAAATAAATTTAAAATATCATTAAAAAATACTTTCTTAATCAGAAAGTAAAAAAAAATTATTAAAAAATACTTCCTTAATCACGAAGTAAAATAAATATTATTTTTTATTCTATTTCGTGATTAAGAAAATATTTTTTAATAATATTATAATTTTTATTTTATTTTTTAAAATATTTAAAAATATTAATAATATTTATATTAAAAAAACTAAAATAAATAGATAAAAAAATGTTACATGCCCAGCGAGAGCTCCCAGCGGGAGCCCCCAACGGGACATGTAGCATTTTCCATTTTTTTTTCAATACGCACCAGACAGCTTCTGCCCCTCTCTCTCTCATCAACAACTCTCTCTTCTCGGCTCTTTCTCTTCCCTCGTCATCTATCTCTCTCTCAGTGACTCTCTCTGTCATCTCCCATTGACTCTCTCTCATCGTCTCTCTCAATTTAGTAGTAATTTCAAATTTAGAATATGTGTTTTGGATGATATCACGTAAAGTGTACAAAAGTAACTGCTTCTAATAGTAATTTCTCTCAATATTTTTCCATTTTTTAACACAGGTTAGTTTGGTTAGTCTCTTATCACATCTTCTTTTTTTTTTTCATTTTTTTATTATAATTTTTTTCAAATTTTTATACAAAATATAATAAACAATTCAATTTTTTAAATTTCAAAATAATAATAATATTATAACAATATTTTATTCAATTTTTAACTTTATTTCAACTAATCTCATCTCAATTTACTATCCAAACGAAACCTAATGCCTAGTTTAGATTCACAGTTGATTTCAATTTATCTCATCTCATCTAATCATTATAATTTTTTTCAAATTTACACACAAAATATAATAAGCAATTTAACTTTTTCTAATTCCAAAATAATAATAATATTAAAAAGTAATATTCTAACAATATTTTATTTAACTTTCGACTTTCATCTTAACTTTCACATAACAAGATTAATGTATTTTAGTATTTTTATGTTAATTTTGATGTATTGATTTTTCAAATATGGTCAACAAATTAGAGGGGATTTCATCCAAGATGGACACTAATCTATTTTACTTCATTTAAAAAAAAAATTATTAATACCTACAAAACTTTTCTTATTATTCAAATAAGAAAAAAGTATAACTTATAAATTTACATCGATGTCATACGAGTAATGCCAGATGCCGTCTTAAAGTATGCAAGTATCGCGTATTTCCTTTGTCGAGCTGCTATTGTCTACCTATGCTTGGGGCGAATCTGCAGCCTCGGGTACTTTCCTGAGGGTTCGGACCTCGACAGGCGAGTTTCAGCTCCTGAGCGTAACAATCTCTTGCCAACTTCTGTTCGCCACATATCTCTCCCACTCTCATAGGGGTTGAAAATTTTATCTTGAGGTGATAGGTGGATGTTACCACTATGAGGCGGTTGAAAGTTGGTTCCCCCAGGATTGCATTGGAGGCAGAGGGGGATTTTACTACAAGGAAGTCCACCATAGCTACTCCTGCCAGACTAGATAAGGTGATGGCCCCAACTGGTTGGATCATATCCCCAGTAAAACCCTTGAGCGGGGATGGAGCTAGACTCAATCGGTTGGGTGTGATCCCTGTGAGGACTCAGAAAGACCCCAGTAACCCAGACGGCCTAGGAAGAATGGCCTAAGACAAGAGTCCCAACAAAAGGATAGGAGACTGAGCCACATGATACTCCTGACAAAGGCACCCCCAACCCTGACATGATGGAACGACCTGGCACCCAAATACACCAACAGTCAGAGGCGTCCTCATCTCTGACACAACTATTAGGATGCAACAGGTGGGCAAGCAAGCCTGCCCAAGCCACGTCGTGTTTAATGATGCAGGAACGAGCACGCATGGCAGGGCCATGTCGCATTCCGACATCTTGGGGTCATAGTACGGAACGATGCGCCCATCTAGGTGTTAGCAACAACCTAGTGCAGACTTGACAAGTCTGACTAGATACATGAAGTCGACAGAGACGTGTGATCCGATACAGATCCGCACACCTGTCACATTCACTTCAAGACAGACTCCTTTCAAGTATAAATACTTCTCTTCATGCCAAGAAGGGGGTTACTCTCTCTCTCTCTCTCAAACTAGAACATTATTGATATCTCATTCTAGTATTTATTCTTCTATCTTCTTCCATAGCCTTAGACTAATTTAAGTATCGAAAGTACCATGAACCCTGAGCTCTATCATTCTCCTTCTTGTAAGGAAGAGCCCAAACGCTATCAATATGGAGTGGCTAGGCATGCAAAACATGACATCAACATTAACCGTGAGTATAACAAAAATTTTAAAACCTTATCGGGATTTTCGGACTTTTACTGTAATTTTCACCTAGTAAAGAATTGAATAAAAGACATCCACTTATCTAGTTCGTCTAATCGAAGAACAGGGAACGCTAAGATATGTACAATGGTTCAACTAGGCCAGCCCTCTCTGTGATTTTGCGGGGTTGAGAATGACTTGACAGTTAGCAATTATGATTTGGGAAGTTTTTAGCGGCATGGCCTACACCTTTTATAAGCAAGAAAAAAAAAAAAAAAAACGATTTCTGAACCAAACCCATCTCTCTGCTTGCCTAGAAATTAATTGAACAAAACAAAACAAAACGAAAGAAAACAAAAAAAGTCGGTTATATATATCCTGATCTCTGTCAATTAATTCAGAGACGGGCTCACTGACATGTCAAAATCGTCTCCCAAAAAATAAGAAAATATCTTATAAAAAAAAATATAGATATAAAATATAAAATAATAAATAATAATTAATGCATAATATTTCTCGTAAATAAATAATCCTTAAGAGGCAAATAGTTTTCTAACTTTGCCAATGAGTCTTCTGCAAACAGGACACGTCTTGTTTTCTCCATTGAAAATCCTGAAAAAAAAAATCACAAGTTTTTGGGTATAAAAGAGATTATAATTGAATAAGTATTGTAATATTGTGGGTAAAAGTTGAATCTCTTAGGATATCATACCTTTGAGCACAGACATAACAGGTAGCACAGTGGCCACAAGGAACAAAGAAACAACTACGTTGTTCATCATAGCAAATTACGCATACTTTTTTGTCATACAAGTGATCTTCTTCTTGGGAACTACTATGACTACATGATCCAACATCATTATCGTTACGAATTCCTGACTCCAAATCTTCTTCACAAGTTCCATACGAGAATTGCAGTGTCTTTCCTCGCCATAATGGATTTGTTTCAGTACTTTGATCTCCTGCTTCCTCTCCGGTCCTCTCCTCATCAAACCCTTCAAAGTACTTCATTAGCATAAATATAACGATCACCAGCAATACTGCACCATAGCGAAAATCATCATCATTTATATATACGTGGATGCATGCCAATTGACATCCTGATCTATCTATAATTTCTTGATCAAATTGAATAATTCAATACAAAGAACTAAACACAATATTAAATAGTCATGTGAAGTTAGTACAGTCTCAATGTTCTATATGAAGAGCTACAATGATGTGTTTATCTCTCTATAATTAAACCATTAAACTCAAATTGACAATTGAAAAAGACTTATGTTCAGTGCATGCATGTAATTTTAATTGTGTCACTTATGTTGGGTTTTTATGTGTGGAGTCTAGTTGTGTTTGTGACAGACCGATTTGATGATCCGATCCAATAAGGATATGTTGTGGATTTTTGGTAGATGTTCAATGAGGTTCGGGCAGATAGTTTTGACCCCTTTTTTCTCTTAATCCGACCCGACCCACTAAGTACGTAGAGTTTATTATACATTTGTATTAAACCCTTGTACGATCTCTACACTGTATATTTGATTAATATCATTTGAATAAAATTATCTGCATAAATTTCGTAGATATAGACACCTTATCAAACCACATAAATTTTATGTCAGTGTACAATTGATTTTATTTTTTATTTTATTCATGTTTTCTAACAATTGATCAATCTCATTTTTTTTTTTTAAGAAAAGTCGAAAAAATGAGTGGTTGGTAAAACATATTAATGTGTCCTGATGAACCCAAAAACTTTTTCAAATATTTATCTCCCCAACAAGAGTTTCATATGCCATGCGATTATAAGAGATCATGACTTACCTAAAATTGCAACATAGGCTACAAGACGTGCCACAAAAGAGAGCGTAACGCACCATTCAGCAAAATCATCCTGCAACTATTTAGAAGGAAAAAAAATCAGTCACCTTCAAATTATCGATACTGTAGTTGGGTATGTTGGGAATATTTTTATCTAACGGTCAAAGCTACAACCAACATGAGGCTAGCTAGTGATAATAGTGTCATACTTCGCTGGACTTGGTTAAATTATAGGATTGAGAGCCGGCTGCCAAGTGGAGATTTATTCTGTTCAGCACTCGTATAGTGGAACACATTATGCCTTTGGCTAGCTGTCTTTGCTCCGGCTGCCTTGTTTTTCTTACAAATTCAAATTAATCTGAAAAAAAATAAAGGGAAAAAAAGGGTTGCTGCACATGAGACTGAAACAGTAGTTGATAATCAGCTGTAGGTTTCATTGCACAAATGAAAACAAAATATTGCATGGGTTTGACAATTATTTTCAAGTATTTTCAAATTATTTTATTATTATTTTTAAACTATTTCATTACATATTTTAAAATATTATTTATAATATCCAAACCCATTTGCTCACAGGTCATGTATATTCCAACAAAACATGCATTGGTCTAAATCTTAACTACTAGTATCGATCTTTAGCGCTAGCTCTTCCAACATTATTAATTAAGGAGATAATGTTGCAGATTCAAACTGAACCATGGAGAAGCGTCTCATATTGCTGATCTCCGGCTAGCCGGCCAAGAAATCCACAACATAAAATAATCGAATCTACTGCTCATTCTCTTTTCCACTTTCCTCTGCCACAGGCCCTAAACTTTTAAAAATACAGAGAGAAAATGGTTCCTACAATATTACCTCAAAAAGATCTTGGAGTTTCCATGTTCGGCTCGGACGTTCCTGGAGAATCCATTGAAAAAACACCCATTTTTCAAGTGGAGATGACAATGCCTGAACAATGGCTGCACCTTTACTGTTCGTGCCTTAATGCGAAAATGCAGCAAGGAAGAAGAATCGCAATGTTTAAAGATTCTGAGTAAGGGGAATGAGTGCACAATGCATGCATGAATGGTAGAAGAAAGGGAAAAAAGTGCGAAATAAAAGCCTCATGTATCTGAAAAATTTGGTAGCAACCTAACAAGCTGTCCGAGTACCATATTTATTAGGATTTAGATGAAATTAAGGAAGAAAGAACAGCGAGAATGTTAGGATTGTTCTGAGGGGCCGGACGTTGATCAAATTAACCACCAACTAATGCGCGCGCAGGGAAGAATGGTCGTTGTTATTTTTCTGTCTTCCTTTGGGACCAACCAACCATTCTCGCAACTCTATTGCGGGTAACGGTATCGGAACGCCTTAATTTATATATACTATGTTGAATGGTAGGTCAGCTTTTTTCTAGTTCAAAGCATGGAGCCCAACCCAGAACTTTGAATTCAGATAAGGTCAAAGGATGAGATAGGGTCAATGTGATGGTATGAAGTACTCGGCATGATTTTCAAGTGCCTAATTTTATGTGAAATTCTCCAAAACTCACCCATTTTCTATTTATTACAGATTAAGTAATTGATCTGATCATATATTTAAAGAGAAATGCTTTATTCGCATAATTAGGTCTCACGAAAGTAAAGCTATTTATTGTAAAGACAATACTTATATTATAAAGTAAATTTAACATATCATATAAAGTTGTATCAGTTTATAAATTTATTTTTATAAAATCTCTTTATAATTATAGTATTACTTCTCGTATTTCAATAAACACCGAACTTAAAACTGAACAAACATTAAACCATACAACAGTATATAATTTTTTTTTTTGGTTGGATCGACTAAACATTTTTTAAGAGAACTAACGTTTGGATTTCAAATTCATCTCAACTCATCATTACAACTTTTTCAAATTTCAATACAAAATATAATAAATAATTCAACTTTTTCAAATTCTAAAATAATAATAATATTAAAAAATAATATTCTAACAATATTTTATCATCTCAACTCAACTCAACTCAACTCACTTCAACATCCAAACACAATCTAAATGGACTAGTTGTTGATCAATATTCTAAGAAAATAGAATAATTCTTTTCACTAATTAGTTTCTAGCTATTCGGTCGACAAGGTTTTCAACCTATAAATTCTACTTTTCTCCTACATGGTCTTCGGCGTATAACGTACATATCTATCTTTCTGTTTCCAAAACCATCCATAATTTCTGAATCTAAATAGTTAACAAAACGCCTGCACATTATGATATGTACGTGCCTCCCTAGTGGGCCAGTCCCGTGACTAAATTTGAAAAAGATGACTGCATGGGCTTCAACAGTACTAGTAAGTGGGACGTGGTGATCACTAATCTAATCCCAGTCAGGCATGCAGAGAGGATTAGGAACCTGGGCTTTGGAACTCCCAGCCCGACCCATATCGGTCTCTCCTGTCCCAAGATGAGTCCAGCTGTATTTTGACTGCCCATGAGGAGGAGATCCGCCATCACCGCCGAATTCTTGACTTGTAAGGCCCATATCATAACATTGTATAATTTTTTTATGGACAGAATTAATGTCGACTGTTGTTTCAGTTATGATCATCATCTAAAACTTAGGTCTTATGATTCATTTAGATAGTGAGATGAGATTATATTTTTTTAGATAAGTTGAATAAAATATTGTTATAATATTATTTTTTAATATTATTATTATTTTGAGATTTGAAAAAATTGAATTGTTTATTATATTTTATGTAGGAATTTGGAAAAATTGTAATGATGAGATGATATGAGATGATTTCTTTATCCAAACGAACCCTTAAGGATTTTAATAAATCAAATGGACAGAATGATTACCGTATGAGTTGTAGTGATTACTTACAATAATGTAATCTAAAAAGCCGGCCCTCAAAGGATTAAGATTCCTTAATTTCTTACTTAAATTTGAGGATTTTATATGGGAGAGAGATAAACTCATGAGTCTTACAATATTTGGATAATGCTAACAAGCCATATGAAATTATTGCTCAGATGACCTTTTTTTTTTTTTTTTGTGTTTTTCATTCGCCTTTTTGTTTTGAATATATATATAATAATAAACCATGCGTGTGGCATTACGCGGGTGGTGCTACATCAAGAGGATCATCTAAATGGTGAATTTCTTATGGCTAAGTTTATTGAAATATTGAAGGGGTATATAATAATAAATGTTATTCAACACATTTTGTGCCTGCCGCTTCTAACTTTAGGCAGTTAAAAACTTTGGGAGACTATAATTTTCCAGAACATTATGCCGAAAGGCAAAATCTATGGAAAGCTATCTATTTGCAACCGTAAGAATAAGCCCTTGCAGTGGAGTTAGAAGGGAATTAATGCTCTGATCATTATTGCTTTTGCTTTTGGAAAGCTATCTTTTTTTTTTTCGTTTCTTTAAAGTAGATTTTTGGTCAAATTAGCTTATAAGCTGATGCTTTTGTTCTTGGCTAAATAATGGAAGACTAACTAGAGGACTTAATTTCCTCCTCTAAAATAACAGCTATGATCGAGCATGCACAAACTATAAGGAAGTTTATTTGTTATCAGGTATTTCTTGTTTAAATGATCATTTTATATTAAAATGAGTTTATTTTTATCGCAAATCGCAATGGATGATATCCCGATTATCCTTGTCCCTTTAAAGTTTCCGAAGTAGCAGCATATATAGTGATCGACCGGCGGCCATAAGAAGATCATGTCTGTCATCGTACGTGCAGCTAGCAAACGTTGGAACTTATAGTGCATGCCAAGACGTTGGTTCTCCAAGCTTGACAATTTGTTCTCTAGGTTTCAATATAAATATATATATATATATATATTATATGTATGTATATCATGTATAAGATAAAATTATTTATCAGATAGATTGAGTACTGGAGTAGGTTAACGCGTATCATTTCTCATTTAGTATATATGAAGAGAAATAATTTGTACAAATTTTAAATAGATAAATTTTATATAAGTCATTGTAAAAAAATGAATTTCACAAAAGTATAAAAAACTATTCTTTATTAATGAGATTCATTTAATTTTTATAAAAAAAAATGATAGTCATAGTTGTGAATATATATACAAACGCCGTTTAATCATTTTGAAAAATTAAATAAATATGAGATTCGTATTAAAAAATTTAATTTTTTAATAATAAATTTTATTATTTTTTAAAATAATTATATAATATTTATATACTTTATAACTATACATAATATTATTTTTTTACGTATTTATATATAACTTATCTATTTGAGAGTGAATGGTGATGGCACGTAAGGAAATATAGCAGCATCGTGGTAGGGAAATGCCCAAGATGGAGCGGATATGACAATCATTTTGGCGATGCAGACAAAGCTGATCTTTAATAATTGCTTTAGCCGCTTCATGATGTACTAATTGATGAGACAATTCATGATTATAATTAATTAACTTATAAAGCATCTTAAAGGGATTCTGCTTGGAATATACTTAGACTAAAGTACATTGGTTTGGATCATTGAAAAATGAAAACTACAGCGTGTTCAAACGTCGGAAGGAAATAGCCAGAATGAGAGTTTCTTTACGACCAAGTTTCTTATATTAATTTATAAGGGTTCTACCAGGCAGGAAGACATTGAAATATTTTGCTTTTCAGCAAACTGGATCACTTTCATGAGTATACTTTGAGCGGCAACGTCAGTGGACAATAATCCACAGCTATCAAATTAATTTGATAGATTTTATTCATTATTATTTTAAGGCATTTTAATGTGAGTAATTCTGTATATAATTATAAAACGTATAAATATCGCGTAATCGTTTTAAAAAAAAATAAAATTTATTATTAAAAAATTAATTTTTATGTGAATCTCATATTTTATTATTTATTATAAAATAATTATATGGCGGTTGCATACGATTATAAATATCTTTTAAATTTAATGTCGCCGAGCATATCCTCTTTGCGGTTCGAGTCGATCGTGGTCTGCGTGATTAGTACTTTTTAATTTTTATGCATGCAGTTGTAATCTTTTGTAAGCTGTGCATGAGAGGGTACGTTAAGTTTCTGACCTTCTGTACATATTATCTCGATGACCTAGTTATGATCCTTTGCTTTCTGGCTCTTTTCTGATGATCCTTTGATGGCAAACTAGAAATATGGCAAACATTGAGAGGGGAAAAAGGGGAAGTTCATATTATCTACATCGATCCTTCATAATTCTTTCCCTCGCATAATATATATGGTTTCCTCCCATCCAAACAGAGCGCAGAATTTTGCCATGAATCGTAGCATAAAAAATACCTACTTTGTAACTTACTGTTTAATAAAGAACTACCATTTATTAATGCCTTGCATATTTGGGACTTCTAGGAAAAGAAAAGATAGTCCTATATATTTGAATATTTTCTATTTTTAGTTTTTAAACTCATTAATATTTTAAATCAAAATCAAAAGACAGATCATGAAAGATATGTGCAAAAGTTGTACATCAAAAGATATATCAAATATATTTGGTTTGATATTTATAAAAAGAGACTACTACATCTATAAATAAATTATTTAAAAATAATTTTATAAATTAACGTAATTTTTAAATTTATTTTATAATAAAAATAATTTTATAATTGAATAAATCATATTAATTTATAAAATTATTTTTATATTTTTATATAATTTGTGTTTCGTATAAAAAAGATGCGGGCATTGCTAAAATTAATATTGACACTTCATGAAGTATATTGATCATCATTACGTATATAATTGTATGACGTTGTTATAATTAAAAGCAGATCAGTTCATAGAAAATGTCAGAGATCCACATCCAACCCACCCAAACGTAGGCATGCAGATATCCATCCCCATATTCAGAGGCCTCGGGATACATGCTTTCAATCTGAAAGATGAAACGCGCGAGTTAATCACTAGCATCGATCTATCATTCTTTAAAGAGTTTTTACTTTTCTTTTCCTGGGGAAAGGAACTCACTGATCGTGACGACCTCCACACGATCAAACCTTGCAGGGGAATATCTTGCACGTGAGCTAAATTCCATGCAAATAGAGCCCATACACACAGACAGACAGACAGACAGACACACAATATTACGAGCCACAACCTTCAAAACACGCCGAGGAACCAAAAAATAAAAGAACTTGAATACATAAATAATTTTACGGATTTGCCATCTTATTACATCCACGATAACCACTATGAAACAAAAGCTCTTCATGTTCCATGACCTACGACACTTTCAACGTCTTTTTCCTGATCAGCTTTGAGAAAGCTGAAATGACGGAAAAGGATACGATACGATGGACACTAACAAACACATCCGTGACAATTACATCATGCGCACAGAAGATTATTCGAACTTATTCACAGACACACACCCTGAAAACTTTCAAAAAAGAAACTGCAACAAAAGACACTTTTAAAAGCTAGATAAAAACTCAACAAGGCATGGCGTTTTTGGTTGGTAGCCCAACAGAATCTTTATATCTTTCTTTTATTCCCATGCCGTCCCGAGGTCAACAACGACGCCGTTCAGGGTTCCAGTGCGGCGCAGCTGGGCTAAAATGCACCGAGACCACTCTGGAGTCGAGGAGCTCCATGATAGGGGTGAAATTCACGCACCTTGGTGCCTTGTACTGGTTGATCGATGCACCACGAGAGATTGCATAATCCATGAGCTCCTCAAATGTGCCGTTCTTAACCACCCTGATCTCGAGTGGTCCGATTGAGTTGTCCGCAACTCGGCCTTGTCTGTACACCGAGTTCATAGATTCCTCCATGGCTAAGCAGCATTGGTTCAGTACTTCATGACTCGGTGAATTCTCCGGATCCTTCACTAGCAACTCCCAGTAAATAACATAGTGTCCGGGGATCGATTTTGCGTCAGCGTAGCTCGTGTACTCGACCACGCTTGTGTTGAATTCCCGTAGCAGAACTGATGCATTTTCGATAGCCTTCTGCAACTCAGCCTCGTCTGTCTTGTCGGAGTCGATACTCAACAGCACGTTCTTTCTTCTTATGAAGCGAAATTGTGGAGCCGAATTGTAGAAATCGGTGACTTGGAGGATGTCACCCACTCGGTAGCGGCAGAGCCCTGCATAGGTTGTGATTATGAGCTCGTATTGTTTCCCGGCTTCTACATCAGCAAGGTCGACAAGCCGTGGAGGTGAGTCGCGAGATAGAGCTGGAGCGTTCGGGTCGTGTGGCAAGAACTCGTAGTAACACATGTTTGGCATGCAAGTATAGGAAACCTCGGAAGGCTTGGACATTGGCTTTAGATTAAGCCCAAAGTAGCACTCGGAGGATGCGTACATGGTGCAGGCAAGAGGCAGCCCTCCACCGTAATACTCAAGTGTGGGTATGTACTGAGCCATAGCACCCGTTACAATCACGTCTAGATATTTCGTGTTTGGCCAAATTCTTGTGATTATACCTTCCCAATTCTCTGCTGAACACTCTTCGGTTATGAACTCGGAGAGTTCTGGGTTGGGTTTGACAATTTTGGAGGAGATGCAATCCCGGAGAGATGGATCTGTGATTTTAGGGTTTAAGGTTCCAGTTGAGATGTCGTGGGCCAGTTGTTTCCAGTGAAGTTGTAGGAAGCGGATGGCTCTCAGTAGGCCCGAGGCAAACACAGCACCGACTCGGAGGACCTCTTCGCGCATAAGGAGGCCACAGAGCATCTGGGCATACATGCTCTGAAAAGAGTCGGCACAGAGAATGGCCTCGTTCGGGCTGGTGTAAACATTGTAAGGGTCATATGGCCTGGTCTTGAACTGCTCGCTATTGTAGTAGCTGGTGAGCACAGGACGTGCCACGAGGCCACCTGGAGTCTTGGTCTCGGCCTTCACGAACAAGAAGTAGAGTCCCTTCCCTTTGTCTAGACCCGGGACGTATCTGTAAAGAACAAAGCATAATATTTAACTGGATTTCATCAAGATGTACAACACAAGACACGTGCCCTTGTGAAAAATAACAGCAGACTAAGTCTAAGATCGATATGCTTACAGGTTCATCACCGGCATGAGAAGGCTGTACAATTTCTGGCGACGGTCCATCTCTTCATGAATCGTTGGCATTAATTTTCTCTCACCAGCCGAAGTTCCAGAGCTGCAAGTTTCACAAAAACAATGTAAAAACTCCGCACAATACCACTAGACTGTTATTGCAATATTTTCTAGAGCATCATGCAGGTTCACCCAAAAGAATAATTCACTTCGTGTTAATTTGTATGAACTGTGTGCAAAAACGGTTCTGTGAATTGCCATATTTGTCTAGCTTCCTATAAGCAACTCCTCCGAATACAATCAAATTGTAACGTTTTTGGGTTTTGTACGTGTACATCGATCATATATAGAATAAAGAGTCCAACCGCTTATTATCTTTTCAAGAAATAGTACTTCGATCACAAATATTAATGGAATATTGTATAAAACTAAACCTACAAAATAACGTTAAAATTACTTTTATGATTTATCAAGTGGATCTAATTACGTCGGATGGTACGAATCACGTCAGTTGTAATTTCACTTTTTGTAATCTTTTGTGTCTGCACTTCTCTTTTCTTTTTTTTGTCCCTTGCTGAACATGATTTCTCTTCAAAGTACTGATCTTCTGCGCGCATATTTTCTTTACTTCATTGTTACTTTATGTTTTAGCAAACTAACGAAGATGACAAATAATATATAGCGAACGTACGTACATCAATATCATGAAAGTGAGATTAGTCTTGATAATATCCTCACCTGGTGAGGAACTCAGAAATAGGGTGAGCTGATAGGATTGGGGAGCGGTCGCCATTAGCAATACGTTGGATCTGAGGCTGAAGATCCTCGTACGTAACCACAGGGACTTTCGACTTGAAAGTGTCGCGGTCCGTCGCCCCATCGAGCTGGAACTTCCCGAGGTACTCGGTGTCGGCGTTCTGACTCAGTATCTCCTCCAAAACTC